>NW_016157242.1:0-842 GCF_001687245.7 Rhagoletis zephyria
ATTATGAGGAGTACCGTTGGCCTAAGTTAGAGCATTTTTATTTCTTGCACAAGCGCAGTGCGACTTGCCTGCGCTACTTGCTTATAGCAACAAACCTTTAATAAAAAATTACTACCGTATTATATAGCATACAATAATGTATGCATACATACATATATTGCGATATTGAAAGTGTTTGTAATGAGAAAGTTCCCGCTACAGAAAAAGGTAATTGTGGTATTTTATCTAAGTTGTATACCGGTAGCGCCCCATTAAAATTTCGATCAATTATTCTTTCGGTAGGAAAAAATGAAAATGTTTCACATTGATTTGATCCGTTTTAGTGAGTTAAAAAAGGGGAACAGATTTGTATGAGATTTCTTTTCGTATAAATATGCTCTAATTATCGAGAAGTACGCCTTCCTCTTTTGCAAATATATCCAATCAGAAGTATATAAAATGTGGATATCTTTAAAACAGGAGCAGCTAGGATTTCAATTTAAGCGGATTCTTAACCTTAAGATATCAACAAATACAACCCTGCTTTCAGATTTTGTCGACATTTTTATGCAACCTATCTTCGCTTCCTGCGCACCGTGTGTGGTTGTTGGTTTTGTTGGTTGTTTGTTAATTTTTCTATTATTAGAATGTTTAACTTTTTAGGTGTGCTCGTCCTTAAGTTATTTGTTTTTTGTTATTTTATGGCCTTATAACAATTATATTCAACAATTTTTATTGAGCTCGAGACCGTTTTTTAATGAAAATTTATTGTGGAGAAACAACAATAATTTGAAAAAAATGGTAGAAGTGATAGCTATTTTGGATATCACCACATTTCCTCATCAGACTTCTTTCAGTAGGAT
>NW_016157242.1:852-1725 GCF_001687245.7 Rhagoletis zephyria
ACAACAATAATTTGAAAAAAATGGTAGAAGTGATAGCTATTTTGGATATCACCACATTTCCTCATCAGACTTCTTTCAGTAGGATTCGAACCGACGATCCCACTGACTCAGCCAGTTGCCTATGCACCGTGCTAAGTACGCCTTGTAAATTATCGTTTGCTTTTTTCCACTATTTTCATTTTTGTTATGCCAACACAATCAAGCGCAGCTATTCCGCTGCAATTCACTTGATCATGTGGTTGTTGGTATTGTTGGTTTTTGCTAATAATTCTATTTTTAGAATGTTTAACTTTTAGGTGTGCTCGTCCTTAAGTTATTTGTTTTTTGTTATAATTTTATGGCCTTATAACAATTATTTTCAAAGTTTTTATTGAGCTCGAGGCCGTTTTTTAATGAAAATTTATTGTGGAAAAGCAACAATAATTTGAAAAAATGGTAGAAGTGATAGCTATTTCGGAAATCACCACATTTCCTCATCAGACTTCTTTCAGTAGGATTCGAACCGACGATCCCACTGACTCAGCCAGTTGCCTATGCACCGTGCTAAGTACGCCTTGTAAATTATCGTTTGCTTTTTTCCACTATTTTCAACATGTTTAGCAAACTACAATCAAGCGCAGCTATTCCGCTGCAATTCACTTGATCATGTGGTTGTTGGTTTTGTTGGTTTTTGCTAATAATTCTATTTTTAGAATGTTTAACTTTTAGGTGTGCTCGTCCTTAAGTTATTTGTTTTTGTTATTTTTTTGGCCTTATAACAATTATATTCAACAGTTTTTATTGAGCTTGAGGCCGTTTTTTAATGAAAATTTATTGCGAATTACATGTGAAATAGTGGAAATAAGCAACAAGAATCAACAAGGCGAACTTAGC
>NW_016157242.1:2076-2214 GCF_001687245.7 Rhagoletis zephyria
GCATAGGCAACTGGCTGAGTCACCAGTGGGATCGGTTCGAATCCAACTGAAAGAAGTCTGATGAGGAAATGTGGTGATTTCCGAAATAGCTATCACTTCTACCATTTCTTCAAATTATTGTTGCTTTTCCACAATAAA
>NW_016157242.1:2353-42848 GCF_001687245.7 Rhagoletis zephyria
CAAGTGAATTGCAGCGGAATAGCTGCGCTTGATTGTAGTTGGCTAAACACGTGAAAAATTGGAAACAAGCAACAAGAATTAACAAGGCGAACTTAGCACAATACGTAGCCAACTGGCTGAGTCAGTGGGATTGTCGGTTCGAATCCTCCTGAAAGAAGTCTGATGAGTAAATGTGGTGATTTCCGAAATAGCTATCACTTCTACCATTTTGTCAAAGTATTGTTGCTTTGCCACAATAAATTTTCATTAAAAAACCGCCTCGAGCTCAATAAAAATTGTTGAATATAATTGTTATAAGGCCATAAAAAAAAACTTAAGGAGGAGCACACCTAAAAAGTTTAGCATGCTAATAATAGGAATATTAACAAAAAACCAACAACCACATGATCAAGTGAATTGCAGCGGAATAGCTGCGATTGATTGTATTTGGCTAAACATGTGAAATAGTGGAAATAAGCAACAAGAGTTAACAAGGCGAACTTAGCACAGTGCGGCCTCTAGCTCAATAAAAATTGTTGAATATAATTGTTATAAGGCCATAAAAAAAAACTTAAGGAGGAGCACACCTAAAAAGTTTAGCATGCTAATAATAGGAATATTAACAAAAAACCAACAACCACATGATCAAGTGAATTGCAGCGGAATAGCTGCGATTGATTGTATTTGGCTAAACATGTGAAATAGTGGAAATAAGCAACAAGAGTTAACAAGGCGAACTTAGCACAGTGCGGCCTCTAGCTCAATAAAAATTGTGGAATACAATATACTTTTGTTCAACAAAGTAAACAAGCAAACAAATCAAAATGGCTGTAATGGTGAACAGAAAGTTGCTACCAGGTATTAGAAAAATAAATACACTAAAATGAAGGGATGTTCAACAATCTACTTTTGCTTCACTACTATCTCGATAATATTAGGGAATAAATGAGTATAATGTGTTTTTTAAAATATGTTAAACAGTGAGCTATACGTAAAAGGTGTTCAGCCCTTCTTCGCCAACAGAGAAAGGAGAGTTATACTTAGTGAGGGTTATAATCCCTAAGCGCGGCCAAAGGCCGCCTACGCAGAAAAGTGTTCCAGGGGCGCTATGTTGGTTTGTAATAAAAACCAATATATTATAAAACCTAAAAATATAAGTAAAATATTCTGCGATATTACTTTTGACATTATTTAATCATCTGGCAGCATCAACCTCGTTGTTCTATTGCAACCCTTGCATGTTTACTACTTCTTTAAATCTTTTATCGTGGTTAAATTAACAAAAATAGCCTACTACTTAACAGAAAATGGTGATGTGCAGTAAAAGTGTTTACAATTAACAGGTCTATTCTGCGCTGGTAATAAAAAGTTTGTAACTGGTAAATCCTGTAAATTTTTAAACCCTTTTCGCATTCTGTGTACTCATGTAACCGGTAAATTTTGTTACCATCTCATAAACTGGTAACAAATTATTGCCCCGTGAAATATGCATTGCCAGGATTCGCACAATTCTTCATAGATGATGTTATTACCACCCGCCTTACCTACCACACATAAACAAAATTTATTCATGCCTGGTCTCAAGAATAACACGAAAGTAGGGAAGAAACCCGAACACAATAAAAAAGGAACGGAAGCAAAGAAAAAAAGGAAAAGCCTGTCCTGTCAGGTGGAGTCGCCCCACCCCCTCTGCTTGTCTCGCATACGCAGCCATGGGCGTTGCGCTGACTCCTAACATTATTGCAACGCCCCCTTTGCCTGACTTAGTTCGTCTGTCTATTCGTCTATCAGTCTCGTCCCAGTCGAGTCATCGGTCTACGCCCTCATGTCCCCTCATGGACCCTAGTGTAACACCCACACCAAAAATGAAAATATTCAGCACTACATTACGAAACCCTTAGCCCTTCAGATGTTCAACAATAACATTTCCATGCGTTCCTCTTTTTTTATTTAACGAAGCTTCGCTTCATAACAAAGTTAATTAACGCCTAAAGAACATATAGAAACTAAGTATTTATAAAAACTAAATTCAATTCAACCACCCAAGTGCAGATTCAAGCATATATGTGCACAAGTATATGTATGTATAACTACCCTAACATGTGAATGAGTTGCAGCTATAATTCCATTAAAAACCGTGTTCCAGAAAACGAAATTTATTATAACTGGTATTGACTTGAAGGAAGATTCGCAAAAACTTTAATAAAAATAAAATCCACAACTCAAATTCAATTCTTCGTTAATCTTCCAAAAGAACTTGCAAAAATAACAAGAAAACGCAAAAAAATTAAGCTAAAAAAAAATTCATTTACTCAGCTTGAACACCCTTTATGTACGTGTTAATGATATACGTATGGACGTATGTAATACTCAAGCGAAAGGGACCCGCGAAAGAATAGTAAAATAAAAAATTATAATTAAAAAAACTAAAACCTCCCTATTATAATTACCATTCCTACTTTCATCAGGTATGTAACTTTAAAATAGAAATCGCTGCATCTTTTAGGCGCATCAATATTACATAGTTAAACCCGAGCTAATAAAAGAAAGGTAAAAAAATAGAAATAGAAAAAACAAAAGGTATATTTATAAATACGTGTGTGGTTATGGCTATTTACGTATGTATATACATATATATGTAGGAAGTTTTTTTTCTCACTTACCTGATCACTCCCACGGTGATGGTACCAACATTGATGAGAGGATGCTGGAAAGGGCTGAGAAGTTACATACATACATACATTTAGACCTACACACGTCTGTCAGTTGACAGCTGACGGTTGAAGACCGGCGCAGTTTATTAAGCTGATCACTTGCTCGTGTTCTGGGGCGACGAGCATGTCACACTTTGGTGGCAAAGAAATTTACTCGCGCGAAAAATGAAAAAAAAAAACCAAATTTAAGATTACAAAATAAATTTTCTAAACCAAGTACAAACGAAAGGAAAAATAGAAATATCATGCGAACCAAAGAAGCAAAAATAAATTTGTGTAAAAACAATAATAACGAAAATTCGGATCGGCAAAGAAAAAGTGCGAAAGAAAAACTAAAAGAGTGTGGAACGTATTCCTATCCACCAAGAGAAGTTGTGAAAAGAAAAATTACGCTGAGGTAAGCCGAAGGGTTCTTACCAAACTAAAAAAATATTTATGTACTGCTAATCTGATTTAAGATAAAAAACTAAACTTAGTGAATTCTGTAAAAGAATTCATAAAATCTGGAAAGTTATTAGGTGATAAAACCTGTAGATAAGCAAAAAAAAAATAGCATAAGGCGATAAATTAAAAAGAAAGAAGGGATCGAAATGGAAATAACAGCTAAGCCTACATATGTGTGTACATATATGTATGTAAAACCAGGGTTCGTATTTGCACACACATGCGCAGCACATCCTAACATTTTACGCTCACACACGTGTGCTGTGCATATAAAAAATTAAAAACTTGCTCACATCACATGTGTGTGCCGTTTGGTAAAAAGCACGGGCACATGTGTGTACTTTATTTTTATTAATATAAAGCACACGCACATGTGTGTGCTTTGCGTAGAGAAACTTATACACTTCGATTTCTAACTCAAATCTTAAAATAATTTTTTAATATGTTTTCTGTCATATAAAAAACAAACAACATCTCACTTTTTATTGAATTGTCTTTCAAAAAATAACGTTTAATAAACAAATTCTTTTAAAAATATATTATGTGCATGTGCATGGGCTGAAATTTGTACAAAAATCGGCTCACACACATGTGCATGTGCTTAATAACAAACAGCACACACTTTTCTGTGAGCAGAGTTTGTTTTCCACTTATGCACACACATGTGTATGAGCAGTGAGTACAAGTTGAATGTGTTTCTGGCGTGTGTGTGAGCAGAGCATGTGTGTGCAAATACGAACCCTGTGTAAAACAAAGAAAAAATACCAGCTCAGCTAATCCGGTGGTTGGTGGTGGTCAGTGTTGCCACTCAACAAACTTTTTTCATACCAAAATTGGTCCAAAATCTCCCTCAACCTACCAAAATGTAAATTACAATTGAAAATGTGTTTTACACATATAACACTTTATTGAAAAAACAAAAATATATTCAATTCATTACATTAAGTATGCTTTAGTTGAACATATTGGATTAAAATTATTTATCGATATATAAATACATACGTATACAGTATATTTTGCTTAGCTGGACATCCTTCTTTGCACGAAAAACTTGTGCACCTAACCGAAAAAGGCACTTAAGCGAATTTTCTTTACTACTTCAATGAGGAAGGTATCCGAATCCCTATGAAACCAAATAATGGAGAAGCACTTATCACGTAGAAAATAATGCAAGCGAAATTTTTTTTCGAATGGTATCTTATTATCTATAAAACTAGAAAAATTGATAGCCATTTCCGTTGTTCTGCGATATGAGTAAAATAAAAAAAAAAACCTTGTAAAATTAGGTAATTGTAGGCCAGTGCAGGTAAACGTAATACTTTCTTTGATAATTGATACTAGTTGCACAATTTTTAAGGCAGCTATCGCCAATGTGCAGGTATGTTGAATGCATCTATCGGAGCAGTTTCCTTATAAATGTTAAAAATAATGTCTCAGATGCGCATTTTGGGGTAGGTATCTTAAATGTGCACTTAAGCATAAAGGCAGCAAAGCAAAATATACTGTACATATCACTCTTAATCGAGATCTCGCTTTGCTGACCACACGTAGTGCACCTCAGTCTTTCGAATTATTTCCTTACATAACATAATGTTATTTATAGTACTAAAGTCTAACTTATTTCTATGCTTGGTTTTTATAAGTGAAAGCTCAGAAAATTTTCGCTCCACAGCAGCAGAGATACAAAATTGGTGAGATCGATAAAACAAAACTCGTTCAATCCATTCTTAATGTTACTAACCTCGCGCCAAAAGAAGTTTATTTCCATGTCGCTTTTTAACCCAGAATTACTTAATCTCAGCAAATTCCATTGTGTCATTATTTTATCAGGATCGCAGTCCACTAAAATTTTCAAACTTTGAAATCAAAGGAACGAGTGTTAAATTATCTCCATAAAGGACTTTATTTGGCGTTATAATATCCAACAGTTTTAGATCTTCTCTGTCGAAATCAAATCTTAACTTAATCTGCTCTAAAAATTTTACGTAGAAAAGGAGAATACTGGATTTTATTTCCATTATTTCATCAGCACATAAATTTTTTTCTATAAATATTTCTGCTTTCAATCCAACAAAAATTGTCGATATATGTTTGTGATTGTTTTTGTCTTTAAAGATGACATCAATGCCATTTTTTAACTTATCTTGACTTATAAAATTACTCAAAATTAAAAGGAAGTTTGATTTAATACTCGAATACAAATACGGCAGCCGCGAGCTCTCCGACTGAAATTCTTTGATTAAGTTATTAGGCCTTCATTTTCGGATTCAATTTATGTGCCAGTTCAGCAAGTCGTAAGCCATTAACTTCATAATAACATGAAATAAAATAGTCGCAAGCCTTCCCATTGTTCCACAAGCCGAGCAATGGCCCCTTTTAGTGATAGCCACCTTGTTTGGCAAATTCCTAAAATCTTATGTGGCTTTACAGAGCAGTATTCCTGGAACTCACTAAGCTCTGCAATTCTTTTAGGACTATGCGAAAAATAACTGTATATGTTTCGACAAAGAAGTTCTATGCAGTTAGGAAGCTTTTTAAAAGCGTAATTACAACATAAATGTAAAGAATGACAGGTACATTTTACATAAAATATTTCAGTTTCAGACTTCAATAAAGTTTTTAGTCTACCAATATCACCTGACATTACATTCGCTCCGTCTGTGGCTAAGCCAATCAAATTTTTAAGCGGTAAATTACATTTACAAAAAAGTCCTTAATTATATTAAAAATTGACACCGCATCTGCTTTCGTAAGTTCCAGTAGAGCAAGAAAACGATCATGAACGTAGCGTGAACCATCAACATATCTGGCAACCAAAACCAAGCTCTTTTTCACAGAAATGTCAGTGGTTTCGTCGACTATAATCGAAAACCTTTTCGTTCGTAAAGCTGATAAAGTTTTTTCACTTGCCTGTTTTCCAATGAATTCAGCTGGTTGCGTTGCCTTCGTTCTACCGCATTTAAGGAGCTTTGCGATGGAGGAATCTGGACAACATTCTGCTATCAATCCCGGAAGATAATCCATTAAAAGAAACGGAAGGTTATGCGTAATGCAAAACATTACGAGAGAATGTTCGGCATTTCGAACGTTCTGGTGCAATTATCTTTCTTCAAAATCAACAAATTTATCCATGCTTATTTGGTTCTTCTTGGCCTTGTACTTTTGAGAATGAAAATTACTCCTTTCGTGATTTTTCAGGTGTGTGCAGTGATTTAAAATAGTCTTGGCGCATACAACGCAAAATGAACACCCGTTTTTTTCCTGCAACCAGTCAAACATTTGCAGCCAATCACTTCTGAATTTCCTTTTTGAAGGCTCCTTCTCATTTTGGTCACTGTTATTGTTAATATCAGACGCTGATTCACCAGTCCTCGGGGGGTTTATTGAGAAATCTGAAAGCAAGTCAATGTTAAATATTTTGTACATAAAAACCTCACAAATTAACTTACTTGTCCATAATCTGCCTTCATGCGAAGCTCCTTTTCGGTAGAATGAAGAAAAAAGCGCGAATCTTCGCTGAACTCACGCGTTACACATGTCTGATTGTTTTCTTCCAACTTAAGCAAATTTTATGCGATAGAAGGAGACAGTATAATCAGCGATTCAATTGAATTCATAGTGCAAAAATTGAATTTGACATTTCTCCTTTTTCTCTCTTCCTTTTTACATCCTTCTTTAAACAGAGGGTAGTTACATATACTTACAAAAACAGAGATACCTACTTGCAGTTTTTATGAAGAAGAATTTTGGAAAGTAAGATTAAACCAAAAATTTTAAAATTAAGTGCTGTGACTACCAAAAACCTGCGAAAATCACAACAAACCAACCAACCTACCAAAGCCTTATTTTATGAAACGAAACTACCAATTTTGGTCCGATTGGACCAAAACGGCAACACTGGTGGTGGTCGCTCCCGGTGCGCTTTGTGGCGATCGCCGCTGGCGGCCGCGCCGTTATGTATGTATGTCCGCTTGAATGAGTGTCCGCTCGCTGGAAAGCCGTCCCAATTCTCTCTTCTCACTTTTCTTCACACGCAAGTGCCTATTTCTACTTGTACGGCGGGCGTTGACCTATCCCAAAAATCGCATGCGATTCGTCCAGCTGACATTTGCTTTGTTGCTTCCTAAGTCGCATCTGCCTCTCAAACCTCGATATGGTGTTGATCCAAAATCTATCTTTTGGTATCGACGCAAGTGTGTAAATGTTTGTGCCCGTATTAAGGGGTGAAGCTGTTGCATGCACGCATTATCGCCGTGCCCATGTGCCATATTTTCAGTGGTGTTCGATCGCCGTCGCCTCCGCTACGGCAAGTTAATTTTGTTGTTTTTTCTGTGTATGTATGTATGTTGGCGCTTGTGTGTTATTCAGTGGCAGGTAATATGCATAGGGTGTCGGTCGAAAGGATTCTACATTGCGAGGTCATTTCGTATGGGGATGTACTGGCGACCTAAAAAAAACAATGGCTTTTTTTTTTGAAGGCTTCGTATGTACATACATATCACTCATTTATTAGAAACGTATGTAGCATGATAAAAACATAACAAGGTAAAACCATCGAGACGCAGTCTGACGTTCGCCAGTAATATAATTTAAAAATTCAAAACTCAGACTCACACAACAATTGTGAGGAATTTCATTTTTTTTTTAATTTTATATGATTTTAAAATGCTGGGAACCGTCGGAACAAAAAATCATAGCCGACGAATTGAGAGATTGAATCTACCTTGTGATGCCTTTATCATGGTATGTAGTGTACCAATTTCATAAATTACCAGTAACTCACTGAACCAAAAAAAATCTATTAAATTTTTATTATTATATTTTTTTTATATGTATGTTTGTACATGTGTACATATGTCCATTCACGACTTTGAAGATTTTTCTTTTATTTTTTTTTCTCTAGTAATGACCGTATTGAAGTAAATGAGCGATATATATGTAAGTGCATATGTACATTAGCAAATGGCATGTGTACGTACGTGCATAGTCACTTGTTTTGCCTTTTTTTTAAGCCAAGTTACTGCCGCTTACCTCGGCTTCCAAAAATTATAGAAAATCCCAACGGGCCTTCCTGCGGATCCGTTTCGATCCGGAATCCGTTTGTTGCACTTGACCTCACAATTAACTCGCGTATATAAGCACTTATGTATTTTTATGTATTACAATACGAACTTTTAGGGACTTTCGCGCGCACTCGACTTACGCAAGCTCCGAATTCTTTTTCAACTGATTCCTCCGGCTCCTTTCCGTGCTATTTTATCAGAACTGTTCAAGCCGAAGAAGCTATTCGTGCCCCATTTACCAACTGATCTACGAAGTCTAGTTTTTACTCAATTTTCAGACTCACTAACACATACACACGCATTCAAAACTGCCTTATCGCATCGCCGGGCAAGCAAAGTTTCACACCCTTGGCGTTGATTAGGCGGCGTAAGAGAATTATGGTTACTTTCACATCCGGTAGATACACACTCATACAATCACAGTCACCGCAAGGAAAAGCTGTCGTTACAGGCTCGCACCCGCCGATGATGCCCGCAACATGGAGCGTGTGCGTAAAAAAATTTACAACGCAGCTTGAACTCTCGCTCTTATTCCGCCCAACGTGTTGCTTCGACCCTTGCCCTGAGCCGGGCCTCTAATGCTGTGCTTGTATCAGTAACGCTCTCGTGCTAAGTCTGTTGCGTCTAACACCGGACCATAATCTGGCTACACACGTTTCCATTTCTATCATTAGTTCTAGGGATATATCACAGGCAGATCTACATACACTATATCACAGGTGTTAGGTAACTATACCAGGAGTCACAGTGGTCAACAATAAAATAATAAATAGAAAAATAATCACAAAATAAATAGACAGTTAAATAAATAAACAATTAAATAAGTAACTAAATAATTAAATAGGTAAATAAAAAAAATATCACAGATTTTAAGACAGATGGTCAGGAAAAAAACAAATAAATAAAAATAAAAAAAAAAACAATATCACAGAATTTCAAAATACGTGGTCAAGTAATGATAAGAAATAAATAAATAAATAAATTTCTTAATAGAAATAATAATTTAATAACTGAACAAATAGCTAATTAAAGAGTCAACTCTCTAACAACAGTCAGTCAACATAATTACATACATAAATACCTACAATAAAACAACATTTTACACGGGGTACATGAAAACTACGCGACAAAGATATCCTTAGCATGGTATACCCCGATTCTTTTTCCACTAGTGTCCCCTAACTCATACATAGAGTTCCCAATCGCTTTTAAAATGATACACTTGACTTGCTTGGGACCTAGTTTGGCGTTATAATTTTCTACTTGCGAGCTTTGCCTAAAGTTTCGGCGGTATACCACTTGTCCAACCTGAAATTTAACTTCTCTACTTCTAGTATCATAAGTCTTTTTACTTCGTTCATAAGCCAACTTACGCTTTCTTTTTATTTTGTTCCGCATCAGCTGGGCTCTGTCTGCTGGGGTTTCTGTTTCGCAATCTGCCTCCCCAACTTTACCCAATCTTCAGTATAGCTCATATGATGCAAGCATGTTGTATCATAGGCATACCGAAGAGGGCACAGTACGGGGAGCTATTAATTGCAGTGTGCACCACACTCCGCAAGACGAAGGCGGCATCGCTTATGTGTTTGTCCCAGTTCTTTTGGTTCTCGTTGATGTATGGCCTTACAATTTGCAGGACAGAGCGATTTACTCTTTCGGCCGCGTTGGCCTGAGGCGAGTAAAAAGCCGTCCTGATATGTACCGTACACATGTACACGTACCTCTCTAAAAATGAATTGAAAACTTCTGATAACACTGCTTCCCGTTGTCAGAATGCACATACTCGGGAACGCCGAAAATGTGGAACACTTCGTCTTCCAAAAACTTTACGTTAGCTGAAGTGGCATTTCGCATAGGCTTCAAAAACACAAATTTCGTAAAATGGTCTAAACACACAAACAAAAAGACATTTCCACTACACGTACGCAGGTATGGACCCATAAAGTCTATGAATAAACGTTTAAAAGGTCTCTCGGTTATGTGTTGCTTTCACATCAGGGGCCTGTGAAACGCATTATGTGCTTTATTCCCCTTGTAAATCTCCTTTAATGTAATTTTGTACTTCGGTTACCATCCCCGGCCAATAATATTTTTCTCGTATTCTGGATAGTGTTTTGTGTATCCCACCATGGCCAGCAGATGGCGAATCATGCGAGGACTCCACCAACCCACGACGCAGCTCTGTTGAAACCCAAAGTTTCCTGGCGTGGTCCTGCTGAAGATCAGCGGTGCTGCAATGGTCGCGTAGTCTTGAATAAATCTACGGTACCACCCTGTCATCCCCAGGAACCGCCTGAGCTGCTTGGGGTTCGTGGTTGTGGAAAGTTCCTCATCGCCGCTATTTTGTCTGTTCGAATGCACCCGTTTCCAACCACATAGCCGAGATACCGTACTTCTTTAAAGCAAAATTCACTCTTTTCAACATTTATTGTTAACTTTGCATCACGAAGACACCTAGCTACTTTCTCTAACAACGACAAATGAGACACAAAATCTTCTGAACAAACAAGCAAATCATCTAGATACACACGGACTCACGTAAAGAAGCGGGTATAACCTTGTCCATAAGCCTACACATACGTTGTGCAGCATTGCACAACCCAAAAGGCATGACGGTAAAGTAGTAAAGAGGTCTCCCAGGCACCGTAAAAGCGGGTTTCTTCCTTGACTTTTTCTACAGAGGTATTAGCCAAAACGCGTCCTTTAAATCAATTGCTGAGATGAATCGGGTATTCTGTAAGCGGCTTAAGATGCCGTCAATGTGGGGAAGCGGATACGCATCTTTTATTGTTCGCTCATTTACCTTCCGCGCATCCAAACAAAGCCGGTTCTTTGTACCCTTAACCACTAGCGAAACGGGAGAATTCCAGCTACTATTACTCTCTTCTATCACGCCCATCTCTAGCATCCTGTCTAATTCTGCATATATATGTTTCTGGATTGCTGGCGAGATGGGGTAGTGCCTTTGTTTCACTGGGAGGTTTTCGTTTGTGACCCCGATTACGTGTTCCTCTTTATCCGTCCAGCCTAACCCTAGCACAGAAAAAGAAGGAAATTGGGCCTTAACTCGCTCTAGTGCCGCCTCTTGTTCATGGGCTAGACTATGTTGCACCGCATCAAACGTTAGGTCGCCTTCGGCGGGTGCCAATTCCGCGACGACGGGACCGTTCACTCTTGTTGTCACACCCCTACTCACAACACTCATTTCAAAAGCCTGCCAGAAGTCAACGCCAAGATAGACCTCTTGTTGGAGTCCCGGCACAATCAAAAATTCCAAGTCTCGAGAGACGTTGTCCCAGAGAACGGGCAGTGTGATAACTCCCACCACCGCTGTCTCCCCTCCGTTGGCCGTTCGAATGTTTTGGCCTTTAATCGGCATTATGAGGCTTTCCTTGCCTTCGAGGAGTTTCTCAGAGTTCTTCCCTAGGCAGCTGGCTTCTGCACCTGAGTCGAGAAGTGCGAATACTTCCTGATCTCCAATTTTAGTTCTAGCAAAAAACCTGTTATCCCCTTTTAGTGTTACTATAGTTGAGACGATCTTTTTACAAATCCTTCTGAGGTTCTTCTTTTTCTCCCTCATTTTTCTGATTTTCTCGAAATTTCTTTTCTTTTTCTCCTTAGTTATCTCTTCACAAAATATGCGCTTTCTTGCCTCCTCATACTCCATTTTTCTTTGGTGTAAACTTTTAATTTCTTTCCTATCTTCTACTGGTTCTAACTTACTCTTGACTATCCTCTCACCAACTCCTCTCCTTAAAACTATCACTGGGTTGTTCACTGGCCTGTCTCCGGGTGGTCCTTCTGCTGGCAAGAGTTCCCGGAGATTTCCGCCAGCTTCTGGTTTCCCGGATTAGGCTTATACACACAGAATGACGAATTACTGCCACATGCAAAACATATCATATCGTGGAACCTGGACACACATTTATCTTCCTTCCGGGCGTCAAGTAGGTTTTTTACATAGTGATCGACGGGAAGACCACACTTAAGACACAACATCANGTATGTTTCTGGATTGCTGGCGAGATGGGGTAGTGCCTTTGTTTCACTGGGAGGTTTTCGTTTGTGACCTCGATTACGTGTTCTTCTTTATCCGTCTTGCCTAACCCTAGCACAGCAAAAGAAGGAAATTGGGCCTTAACCCGCTCTAGTGCCCCTTCTTGGTCATGGGCTAGCCTATGTTGCACCGCATCAAATGTTAGGTCGCCTTCGGCGGGTACCAATTCCGCAACGACGGGACCATTCACTCTTGTTGTCACACCCCTACTCACAACACTCATTTCAAAAGCCTGCCAGAAGTCAACGCCAAGATAGACCTCTTGTTGGAGTTCCAGCACAGTCAAAAATTCCAAGTCTCGAGTGAAATTATCCCAGAGAACGGGCAGTGTGATGACTCCCACCACCGCTGTGCCCCTCCGTTGGCCGTTCGAATGTTCTGGCCTTTAGTCGGCATTATGAGGCTTTCCTTTCCTTCAAGGAGTTCCTCAGAGTTCTTCCCTAGGCAGCCGGCTCCTAAACCTGAGTCGAGGAGTGCGAATACTTCCTGATCTCCAATTATAGTTCTAACAAAAAACCTGTTATCCCGTTTTAGTGTTACTATAGTTGAGACGATCTTTTTACAAATCCTTCTGGGGTTCTTCTTCTTCTCCCTCATTTCTCGAAATTTCTATTCTTTTTCTTCTTAGTTATCTCCTCACAAAATATGCGCTTTCTTGCCTCCTCATACTCCATTTTTCTTTGGTGTAAACTTTTAATTTCTTTCCTATCTTCTACTGGTTCTAACTTACTCTGGACTATCTTCTCACCAACTCCTCTCCTTAAAACTATCACTGGGTTGTTCACTGGCCTGTCTCCGGGTGGTCCTTCTGCTGGCAAGAGTTCCCGGAGATTTCCGCTGGTTTCCCGGATTAGGCTTATACACACAGAATGACGAATTACTGCCACATGCAAAACATATCATATCGTGGAACCTGGACACACATTTATCTTCCTTCCGGGCGTCAAGTAGGTTTTTTACATAGTGATCGACGGGAAGACCACACTTAAGACACAACATCAGGTGGAAAGGAGACGGACAAAACGAGTGGATAGTGGGTTTGTGGACATTGGAATCAACGGACGGGGGCACTCTATTGGGGACTGACACTGCCAGTGGAGGTTTATTATACTGGGTCCTATTTATTGCCTCTACATTCCTTTCTTATACTTTCGGTTCTATTCTCTCCTCTACCCTACTCTCTAACATAAATTCTACTACGCCCACTGTCTTCGACCTGTTTCTATTTTCTCTAATGACCCTCTCGGCTCGCTTACATTCTGATTTTAATTCCGCTAGTCTTGTGATTCGCGACGCGAAGGTCAAATTTGCGAGATACGGCTTTAGGTTTCCCCGGATTATTCCTACCAGCCCATGTTCAGGTATCTTCCTTCGGAGGCGGAAGGTCAGGTTATGGACCTCACTGTACAATTCCTCAAAGCTTTCTTGTGGAGACTGCTTTCGCTCCATGATTTCTCGGATCACCTCATAATCCGATTCAGACGTCTTGAAGTGGCCCAGCAACTCGGCTTTAAGTTCGTGGTACCCGAAGTCCGAATCGTCGGCGTGGTCTTCGAGTACTTGCCAGTACCACTTCAAGGCGCTGCCGGTGACCAAACAATGGAAGTCGGTAAACAGCTGGTGGTAGGCGATACCATGCTGTTCCCTCATCCTCTCGACGCGGAATATGAAATTTTCGACCGAAAACCTTTAGTTGTACCATCAAACTTTATATGCCACTTTTCAAGATCAACCTTCTTCCTTGCCTCGGTCCCGGATCGAGAGTTGTTGTCGTCTTGTACTCGTCTTCCTACCCTACCTTGGTCCGCTGCAGAGCTTTCATGCCGTCCTGCGTCTGGAGTTGACGCCATGGTTGGCCGACTGCCTCTATTATTGAGGCTTACTACATTGTCTTTTACTTGTCGGACCTCGTTCATGCATTTCTCCATTACATCGCCTTGATGTGCCATCATCGCCATTAACCGACTCAGCTGTTCGACGTTGATGGCTGCAGAACTCGGCCCGCCATCTTGAGACATTGAGCCTCCTGGCTGCTGGTCACTTTGTGGCATGTTTTCCCCTGAACTCTCTTCCTCTGACATTCGGGAAAGCTCCTCTATCTTTCGGGAAAGTGTAAGACTATTATCTGAGGTGTTTACCGCGACCTGTTCTGTAACCCTAATAGCTGATTGTCGTGACTCCCGGCTGGCAGTCTCAAATATCCTCTCGGTACACCTATTTAAATAGTCTGTAGGGACGAAGTCTACCGGAAGTGGAATGCCAGAGTCAATTTGGGTAAATATAGAGCCGACCACCCGGTTCTCCAAAGCCCTTGCTACGCTTCGCGTTACCCTACGGCCCGAATCAAGCAGACCCAATCCTCCAGCAACCACTCTATCCGTAATCTCTCGCTCTTCACCCTCTCGATTTGCCATTCACTCGCACCCCTATACACAAAAAATTAATAGCACTACACCGCAAACTTAAATTAACAAATTATGTATGTATGTGAGCCCGAATCCAATACTATATACAAACTCCAAAATTCGAACTGTCGACGGGGGAAATCTGAATAAAACAAGGGCCTAAAAGTTCGCAGAAGAGGTCTCAGGGAAGCCAAAAAAATGAATAAAAATCCAGGTGAATTTAAAAATGATATTCCAAAGATTTCAACAAAACAAAATAAATTCAGAGAATGACAAAAAATATTCAACCAAAGAAGACTTAGATCGAAACTTTGTAATTTCAACGAAAAGGTAGAAAAAAGTGCGAAATTCAAAATTGAGAACCACAAGAAATGAAAATCCAAACCTCCAAAAGGAATCAAAAGATATAACACAAATAAAAGATACGTTCAATAAAACCTCACAATCTTATAATTCGACTCTCCGAAAATCAAAACAAATTCATAAAAATATGTATATCTATACAAGTCGACCGAAAAATCCAAGTTTTGTGACGTGAAGGCTGGAATATGATTTCTTAAAAAAATCAAGTTGAAACGATATATAAAGAAAACTAAAAAGAAATCATAACTAGTTCAAAGTTTATGATCCAAAACTCCCAATAAAGTTACTTCACAATCTTTAGATTCAAATAAGGAAATTCAAAGTTCAGCATCCGATATCGCAGTCGCGATGAAACAAAATAGTATCTCCGAAACCGGAAATCAAAGCTCAAAAAAATAATCTGAATTTAAAAATACCCAAAAATTTTAAATTCAAATAAGAAAACAAACAAAAAAGTTTGGAAATGATTTCAAGATTATCAGCCCAATCCTAAATATTCTTGCGGAATTTCTCCTTTGCGAATTTTAAAATCCTCTAAGAAAAAATCCTCCAATTCTAAATTGTCGGGGAGAAGGATTTTTTAGGAGTAGGATTTTTTCTCTTTCTATCTTTCGAAATCAGCTGTTATGCTTATTGTTGACAATTTTTCGATAATTTGCCAATGGGATTTTTGCATGTTTTGGCGAAACTTTATTAATTGTGGTTGATTCGGAAACTTAAAAATGAATAGCTTAGCGTTAAATATGTTAGTGAGAGAAATTAGTGAGGAAGAAAGGCAACAAACAAACGCGCAACGAGTGGCGAGGAGGAAACTGCGCGACTTGATGAACCCCTTGGAGTTGCCTCAACCTTTGTGAGTAAAGGAGTTCAAAAATATGTGTTAAAACAACTAACTATTTCGTTTTCTATTTCTATAAATAGATTTGAAAAGTATTTCAGGTTGAATAAACCGGCGTTTGAATACTTGCTAGAAGTGGTAACGACTCATACACAGCCAGGTAGGAAGCAGTTTGCTGTTACACCTATAGTGAAGTTGAGCGCCTGTTTGCGCTTTTTTGCGGAAGGTGGTTATCAGACGGGTGTGGGAAAACACCACGACGTTGGACTAGCGCAGTCTAGTTTCTCCAAAGCACTCGCCGACGTGCTACGTATATTTGAGACGTATCTGTGCCCACGGTGGGAACAGTTTCCAGTGACAGCGGAAGAAAAAAGCAAAATTGCGACTGCTTTTTATGTTAAACATAAAATTCCAGCTGTTGTCGGTTGTGTAGATGGAACACACGTTAAAATAATCGCACCATCCGAAAATTCTCACCTGTACTACAACAGAAAAGGATACTACAGTTTGAATGTTATCTTGGTACGTTCTTAAATCGTTTTTGCAGAAAATTTACTTATTACTATTAATTCCAGGTGTGTGACCATGAACTAAAAATTCGCTACGTCGATGCTTCTCATCCGGGTGCTAGTCATGACTCGCTAATTTGGAACGTTAGCGAGTTACGTTCACATTTTGAGACCGAATTTTCGAATCATCCAAGAAATTTCTGGCTATTAGGTAAAGTTTAGCACTGTAAACATTTTTAAAGTCAGAGCATTAAGCTTTTATATATACATACATATGTATGTATGTATGTATGTACATAATTATGCACGTATCTTCGCCTAGAAATTAAAACATACATATTTTCAATTACGTGTATTAAGGTGATGCTGGATATCCGTTGGAACCGTGGCTTATCACTCCTTATCGGATGCCAGGCCAAGCAGAAATGAAGTTCAACGAAATACATTCGAAATGTCGCAACATTATTGAGAGAACAAACGGGGTTTTAAAAAACAGGTGGAGATGTATCCTTGGTGCTCGAGAACTACACTACACGCCAGAGAAAGCAGCACAAATTATTAATGCTACTTGTTGCTTACACAACATCTGCATTTACTTCAGAGCGAATGTACCCGAAATACCCGAAGGCGAAGTCGAGGTAAATTTTCCTGAAGTTCACGAAGCTCATACTACTACGCCGACGCGCAATATGGAGATTGCGAGATCAATAAGAAACAACATCCGTGATTCTTTTAATAATTAAAAATTAAGAATAGCAATTTTTGAATTTTTTACGCACATTTAATTCTCGTAAGCTTGGCTATAAATATGTATTACTATTTCGATGTAATAAAACACTTAGATATGTTGTAATAAAAAATCATATAGAGTGCCGCACTAAATTATTGACACAGGGAATTTTTCGCAATGTATGTAAACTTTTTAAATTTAATTTTTCCTCTAATTTATTTATAAAAATTAGCTCATACCAACAAAAAAATAATTAAACCTCGAAACTTTGTACAAAACTCAGGAAAATTCACCAAACTTACATACAAGTTTGCAACTTTTTAATAAGATTTTCTATGAAAATTCTAAGTATGTAGTTTTATAGCCTATTCAATTGTGGTATAATGAAGTGCAAGCTTTAAGTTTCTAAAAAGCGCGTTGCTTTTTGTAATTTTTTCACGCAGCTTTCATACAAAAAAGTTGACGATCATTCTTCGTATGAAAGAAACTATGTGAAAAAATTGCCAATAATCAATGCGCTTTTTTCCATTTTCTTCAAGGGGGGAGAGTACTTTCACCATATGTGGGCCGCCTCCAGTACCTTTCTAAAGCTTAGTATTGCTAGCCACTTTTTGCCGAACATATTTTTTCTGGTCGGTCCATACCTAAAAATGCGATTCATCAATTAAACAATGTATATATTTGTGTAGCAAAAGGAACATTAACAAACTACTGACACAATTTTGCATGCATACACCGATTCTCTTTTTGAAACATTGACATCACCTTTTTCCATTCCACAATGGTTTTAGTTGGGGGGCCTGCCGCATTCAGCTCAACATTCACCTTCTGCCAAAATCGGGTGAGCTCCTCCTTATTTCCTTTAAAAAATCCTCTCGCAATAGCAGGATTCTCCTCCATCATGTTTACAAGGATTCCCATTTGGGTTTTATTTGTTGTTTTCGACCTTAAACAAAAAATGTATGTCTTTTTCTTCCATTTTATCAAAATACTCACATTTTTGCAGCAAACTCCCTGGAAAATTCGAGATGAAATAATTCTAACGGATTTCGAAGAGTTTCCGCACTTTCTTTATATTTAAAATACCTACTTTTCATGTTCGAAACTTTTCGAAGATGTTTAGGATAGGCGGAAAGCGGAAAGTGAGATATTCCGCAAAACTCTTTTATTTAGAATAGTAGGATTGCGCAAAGAGAAAANTATAAGGCAAAATAATAATACAATAAACAATTTAATTGGATTAATTTAATTAGATACAAAATGTAATAATTAGGAGATCTAAAATGAATGAATATGTTTTCTTTGTTTTTTCTTTTTTTTGCAAAAGAAATTAAAATTTAAAACTAGGATTTTGAGATCAAGAAAAAAATTTTAAAACTGATGAAATTATAAAAAATGTTATAATAATCCAATACCAGGAGAAAAGGTAAAACTCAAATGTATGTGAATAAAATTCAGGAAATATTTATAAATACATACATATATATGCAAGTAAACCCAGATCAAAATTCAAAATGCTGATTTTTATTATTTTTTTTTTTTTTCACTTAGGTGGGTGGCAAAAGAGGGATATTTATTAATTTCTTATATTTTTGTTTTCATACACTTGTAATTACTAATATTGATTAGCATAAAAGTATTTGTTGTAGTTGTTGTTGTGAATAAGATATGTAAATACTTTGGTGTGTGGGTGGTGTTACACTGAGTAAGGTCACAGTGAGCGCGTTAAGTCCATATGTCTTCAGTCCTACGTTGATGTCACCTAACCCCCAACTACTATTCAATCTAGTGTGGCATGTCAACCGCCAATTCCGTAGCTTCAACGGTGGATGCCACACTCCCCCCACTACCCCCACTACCCCCTGTGAAGACTCACTATGAACCTCACCAGTGCACGATGCTGGATCGCACACTAGGTAGCTTATAGCTTGCCTTCACTAAACTCAAAACAAAAACAGCTACTAGTGTCACCACAACTTCGAATCCCTCTTCATCAGCGCATTGAAGCAACAACGAAGGTACTTCGAAGTTGTGATGTTCAGACCCCGCCATGTTAGTCACTCAGGCACTAGTCACTTACGGTGGCCGCAAGTGACGTTGCCTTACTGGCCCTAACTCGTCCGATAGAAAGTAAGGAATAAAAAAAAAGAAATTAAAACAGAAGGAAGCAAGGAAGAAAACGAAGAGTTAAAAGTTAAAGTGACAAAGATGGGAAAATTAAAAAAAAACTATTGGGCTATTAACGTTGGGCGCCATTGTTATGTGGGTACCTGTCAGTTAAGGCCAGGTGGTATACAGGTATGGTTTTCCAGGCCTAGGCTTGCTTGCCGGACGGGGGGTTCTTACCACCCGCCTTACACATAAACAAAATTTATTCATGCCTGGTTTCAAGAATAACACGAAAGTAGGGAAGAAATCCGAACACAATAAAAAAGGAACGGAAGCAGAGAAAAAAGGAAAGGCCTGCCCTGTCAGGTGGAGACGTGCCACCCCCTCTGCGTGTCTCGCATACGCAGCCATGTGCGTTGCGCTGACTCCTAAAATTATTGCAACGGCCCCTTTGCCTGACTTAGTTCGTCTGTCTATTTGTCTATCAGTCTCGTCCCAGTCGAGACGTCGGTCTACGCCCTCATGTCCCCTCATAGGCCCTAGTGTAACACCCACACCAAAAATGAAAATATTCAGCACTACATTACGAAACCCTTAGCCCTTCAGATGTTCAACAATAACATTTCCATGGGTTTCTCTTTTTTTATTTCACGAAGCTTAGCCTAATTAAAAAGTTAATTAACGCCTAAAGAACCTATAGAAACTAAGTATTTATGAAAATTAAATTCAATTCAACCACCCAAGTGCAGATTCAAACACATATGCGCACAAGTATATGTATGTATAACTACCCTAACATGTGAATGAGTTGCAGCTATTATTAATTTAATTCCATTAAAAACCGTGTTCCATAAAACAAAATTTATTATAACTGGTATTGACTTGAAGGAAGATTCGCAAAAACTTTAATAAAAATAAAATCCACAACTCAAATTCAATTCTTCGCTAATCTTCCAAAAGAACTTGCAAAAATAACAAGAAAACGCAAAAAAATTAAGCTAAAAAAAAATTCATTTACTCAGCTTGAACACCCTTTACATACGTGTTAATGATATACGCATGGACGTATGTAATATTCAAGCGAAAGGGACCCGCGAAAGAATAGTAAAAAAAATAGATCAAAACAAAAAGTATATTTATAAATACGTGTGTGGTTATGGCTATTTACGTATGTATATACATATATATGTAGGAAGTTTTTTTTTCTCACTATCCTTATCACTCTCACGATGATGTTACCAACATTGATGAGAGGATGCTGGAAAGGGCTGAGAAGTTACATACATACATACATTTAGACCTACACACGTCTGTCAGTTGCAAGCTGACGGTTGAAGACCGGCGCAGTTTATTAAGCTGATCACTTGCTCGTGTTCGGGGGCGACGAGCAAGTCACACTTTGGTGGCAAAGAAATTTACTCGCGCGAAAAATGAAAAAAAAAACGAAATTTAAGGATACAAAATAAATTGTCTAAACCAAGTACAAACGAAAGGAAAAATAGAAATATCATGCGAACCAAAGAAGCAAAAATAAATTTGTGTAAAAACAGTAATAACGAAAATTCGGATCGGCAAAAAGAAAAAGCGCGAAAGAAAAACTAAAAGAGTGTGGAACGTATTCCTATCCACCAAGAGAAGTTGTGAAAAGAAAAATTACGCTGAGGTAAGCCGAAGGGTTCTTACCAAACTAAAAAAATATTTATGTACTGCTAANAATAAATTGTCTAAACCAAGTACAAACGAAAGGAAAAATAGAAATATCATGCGAACCAAAGAAGCAAAAATAAATTTGTGTAAAAACAGTAATAACGAAAATTCGGATCGGCTAAAAGAAAAAGCGCGAAAGAAAAACTAAAAGAGTGTGGAACGTATTCCTATCCACCAAGAGAAGTTGTGAAAAGAAAAATTACGCTGAGGTAAGCCGAAGGGTTCTTACCAAACTAAAAAAATATTTATGTACTGCTAACCTGATTTAAGATAAAAAACTAAACTTAGTGAATTCTGTAAAAGAATTCATAAAATCTGGCAAAAGAAAGTTATTAGGTGATAAAACCTGTAGATAAGCAAAAAAATAGAAAAAGGTGATAAATTAAAAAGAAAAAAGGCATCGGAATGGAAATAACAGCTAAGCCTACATATGTGTGTACATATATGTATGTAAAACAAAAAAACTTCCAGCTCAGCTAATCGGGTGGTTGGTGGTGGTCGCTCCCGGTGTGCCTTGTGGCGATCGCCGCTAGCGGTCGTGCCGCTATGTATGTATGCCCGCTTGAGTGAGTGTCCGCTCGCTGGAAAGCCGTCCCGATTCTCTCTTCTCACTTTTCTTCACGCGCAAGTGCCTGTTTCTACTTGTACGGCGAGCGTTGACCTATCCCAAAAATCGCATGCGATTCGTCCAGCTGATATTTGCTTTGTTGCTGTTGCTTCCTAAGTCGCAGCTGGCTCTCAAACCTCGATATGGTGTTGATCCAAAATCTATCTTTTGGTATCGACACAAGTGTGTAAATGTTTGTACCCGTATTAAGGGGTGAAGCTGTTACATGCACGCATTATCGCCGTGCCCATGTGCCAGATTTTTAGTGGTGTTCGATCGCCGTCGCCTCCGCTACGGCAAGTTAATTTTGTTGTTTTTTCTGTCTATGTATGTATGTTGGCGCTTGTGTGTTATGCAGTGGCAGGTAATATGCATAGGGTGTCGGTCGAAAGGATTCTACATAGCGAGGTCGTTTCGTATGTGGATGTACTGGCGACCTAAAAAAACAATGGCATAAGAAACACACTTTACAGTCTACCCCTTCGTCTCCTTTTTTTCTTGAAGGCGTCGTATGTACATACATATCGCTCATTTATTAGAAACGTATGTAGCATGATAAAAACATAACAAGGTAAAACCATCGAGAGGCAGTCTGACGTTCGCCAGCAATATAATTTAAAAATTCAAAACTCAGACTCACACATTCTCATTTTCAATCTCAAACAACAACAATTGTGAGGAATTTCATTTTTTTTAATTTTATTTTATTTTAAAATGCTGGCAACCGTCGGAACAAAAAATCATAGCCGACGAATTGAGAGAATGAATCTACCTTGTGAAGCCTTTATCATGGTATATAGTGTACCAATTTCATAAATTACCAGTAACTCACTAAACCAAAAAAAATCTATTAAATTTTTGTTATTATATACTTTTTTTTTTATATGTATGTATGTACATGTGTACATATGTACATTCACGACTTTGAAGATTTTTCTTTTATTTTTTTTCTCTAGTAATGACCGTATTGAAGTAAATGAGCGATATATATGTAAGTGCATATGTACATCAGCAAATGGCATGTGTACATACGTGCATAGTCACTTGTTTTGCCTGTTTTTTTTTATTTTTTTTTTAAGCCAAGTTACTGCCGCTTACCTCGACTTCCAAAAATTTTAGAAAACCCCAACGGGCCTTCCTGCGGATCCGTTTCGACGGTATCAGTCGGAATCCGTTTGTTGCACTTGACTTCACAATTAACTCGCGTATATAAGCACTTATGTATTTTTATGTATTTACAATACGAACTTTTAGGGACTTTCGCGCACTCGACTTACGCAAGCTCCGAATTCTTTTTCAACTGACTCCTCCGGCTCCTTTCAGTGCTATTTTATCAGAACTGTTCAAGCCGAAGAAGCTATTCGTGCCCCATTTACCAACTGATCTAGGAAGTCTAGTTTTTACTCAATTTTCAGACACACTAACACATACACACGTATTCAAAACTGCCTTATCGCACCGCCGAGCAAGCAAAGTTTCACACCCTTGGCGTTGGTTAGGCGGCGTAAGAGAATTATGGTTACTTTCACATCCGGGAGACACTCACTCATACAATCACAGTCACCCCAAGGAAAAGCTGTCGTTACAAACTCGAGAATTAACTGCAGTTGATCCGGATTGCCGTCTGTTTAAGCTTTAAGTTATTTAAAAAGAGGGCTGACGTTTTTTGACGAGTGTTGTTAGTTATCGCGAAAATAACTTTCAGTTTAATAACAACAAATTTGGGAAATTGAATGGCTTTTTTCTACAACTATCAATTCTTTTTTCTCAATTTACTGATATTGTAGAAGAATTTTTCATACAAGACATGGAGTTAGATACTCTTTTTAATATAGTCTTTTAAAGTTTTTGCGCAGTTGAAAAAAGTAATTTAAGCCCTGAGGAAATATATATGAAGTCCTTAAAGAGTCGTACGTTTCCATAGTATATGTATGTAATTTTGTCTTTTTTTTCAATACCACACTCAAACGAAGCAACGGAGAGGACCTTAAATATAAAGTTTGCTTCCTGGCACAAAGAGAGAAACCGAGTTCTAATTAAAATTTTTGAAAGTGAGCTTCAAATAAAAGTCATTTTAAAATGAAATGTATAGAATAAGGGCTTCCAACTTTGCTCAAACCGTGCTAAAATGGCACTTTTTAAAAATAGTAATATTTCAAAACATTTTGGTGAAATCTTTTGCGTGTACTTCTTTTTCTCAACTAAAATTTTCTAATTTCTAAAGATTATTCAACTGTTTTATCTTATTGTGGCATTGCACTTTTGTTTTAGAAATGTGGTTCTTATTTTTTTTTTCCTAAAAGGTAATCCTTCCTTCCTTTGGCACTTTTATTTTTCTATTTGGCACTATTTTATCCTCAATATGGCACCTCATAGCTAAAGATAGTTGGCAGCTCTGTATAGAATCTTTTAATATTTAAACACTGAAAGTGGAAATGATTTCATGATTGCTATTAAAAAGTGTCATAAATATAAAATAATTTATTGGCTCCTGTCTACAATGTATTATAAGGACATTTTTATACTACATGTTAATATGCACACTCATGTTAAAATGAATAACATTTATATTTTTTGTGAACTATACTTTATTTTTATACCAAAATATTGTTAAACACAAGTACTCTGGCGTTTTAAAGTATTTTCTGTTACATAATTTAACATAATAATGTAACGTAATTTTGCTTTGAATAAAAGTGTACTGAAAAGTATTTATTTTTATAGCATGAAAAATCTCAAGGTACTGATTTCGCGTAACAAACATCTAGCAACCCTAGATCTGAGAAAAAACTCAGTGCATAAACACCATTTCGTTTATAATTGAGATCATGAAATGGTGTTCATGCACTCAGTTTCTACTCAAGCGCATGAAATGAATTTGCCCAAGGCGGAAGGCACGAGTACAAAAACAAAATTTTACATGTATTTTGTTTTTGCTTTGGCGGCATAACTGTCAAAATCTGTAAGAGTGTGTATTCAAACAAAATTTTTCAATTTGATATCAGAAGCCGTGCGGCGAAACACATACACTTATAGTAGGGATGCCCAAATCAGCACATAAGTGTCGCGGGCGACTGCGCGTGCAAAGCAAAAAGTTATCGGAAGGGGAAAACGAAGTCAACAGAACAGTGAGATTGTATTTGTGACAGTGATGGAAAATGAATGTGCATTGTGCCATTTTCGGCCCTTTCGGAAGCAGCCGGCACCTTCAGCACAATCGATTGGTTTTCGGCACTATTTTTGCGTAACTCAATGCAACTAATAAATATTTCTTTCGGATCTGCAATTAAAAATATTTATTTTACATTTAATCGTATGTGCTTAAACTGATAAATGATATAAACATAGAAACGCAAGCAGAATAATCTTGCTTCCACATTCTGCATATGCGCTTAACATTTTTGTTTAAACGAATTTGTCGAAATTTCATCTCTAAAGCAAATATTAAATATCATTTAATATATACTTTAGATTTAAATAATCATTTTTAGTGGTGGGCGAGTCCGAGATGTTTAAATGATCGAGATAGTACATTCAAATCACGTAGATTTTTGAGAACTTTTTTCGGTGAAGGTGTTGCACTTTTTTTCCATACGGAAATTTGTGTACATCATTTATCATTGTCTAAGAAAAACTATAAAATAAAGCTTAATTTAAAATATTGGAATAAAAAACAACAACGCTACTCGCGCATTCATCCATATAACATAAAATGCGAACGTTCGTTATGTGGAAGAAAGTGCGCAACACCGCAAACAGAAAAATTCAAAAAATCAATGGTATTTTCTAGACACTTCAAACTTGCACCTTATTATACTAGAATGAATGGGCTACAAAATTGTTAACCCAAAACATGTCTACAAATTCTGAACAAAAACTGTGAAAATTTGATGAAACTTTGTTGATTTTTTTCATTCTTTCAAGTTTCGATTTATTTGCAAGGTTTTTGTTTGATAATGAGCTACAATTTTATAAAAAAAAAAAATAATTAAAATTATTCAGAAAAAATAAAATACTCGGTACTTACTTTATTTTGTGTAATTTTGTCAAAGATAAAAACAATGATGATAAAACATTAATACACTATATAGGTCAGTTCATATTAATGAACATAAAATGAGATCACTATCGATAAAATGGAAATCCTCAAGGGAAATTTATAATTTCAACGCATGGAATTTACATACATTTTTTTTATTTTCAACCCCCGAATTACTCAATTACTTCTACTTCTGCAGGATCGCCATTAGGTAAATTGCATTTCCAAAGATTTTTTCAAAATAAATAGCGATGAGGGATATTTCACCCGCCGGTGATAAGAAATCGCAATCACCATAACGCACATCACTAATATTACTGTTCACAATCACGTTTACATACAAAATTACAATTCATAATTTCGTTTTGTAGCAAATATGAAATATAGGTATATCCATTTACTTAAATGTAAAATCTCATTTTTACAATTTCATTGTTTCGGCTTACATTTATAAAATTCTACGAAAGCGCGTACATATTTCGGCTGAGTTACCAATTCTGGGTAATTTAGTGAACAAAGTAAACGCAAAATAGAAAGAGTTTGTGCAATATGGCCATTAATGTTGCGACGAGTCAGAACTTGTCAGAAAATCCAATTTTTTTGGTCTTTCATACAACTAAGATACAAATTAATTCAACAGGCCCACAAACGGTGCAATCTTGAGCGTAACATCGCCAAGTTGAACAACGTCCGCTACGTTTATGGCTTTCTTTAAGGGCCCTGTTATACGGTCAGTAATCATCACGATATTTGGATCGCGATCCATATTCATGGATTGATGGATCGCGCACGAGTGCTAAATGTTCAATATTTATTGCGTAAGTATTTACATAATTTTTGTGCTGCACGCTTATTAAGGCGCAAGAAAATATTTATATTTTGTACGAATAATTTACAGATAATGCTTTCCATATATTTTTTTAATTTTCAATGTTAATTTAAGTACTTTCAATTTGTTTTGAAAGGTTTTAAGCACCGAGAGCGAAGGCAATTCGAGTACGTTTTCGATGTTCGCATTATGAGAGTACAATATCGAGACCTAACCGCGATATTAACGTAAGCGACATATTTTTCGAAATTAGTTTTTTGATGTAGAATTGTTCCTAACCCCATAACAGGTCAACTGTTAAAAAATGTTATCGTCAATCGTCATAGTCACAGAGATATATGACTTTCAATTTTATCGTAAGCGACATCTGCTGTTTTGAGTTACCGCAAAAATAACGTAAGCGACATGGAAGTTAGTAGTGACCTGTAAATACTGACTGTAAATATATATATTTTATACCTTTTTTCATGTTTTTATATAATTCAATGTGTACAAAAAAGAAAAAAAAATTTTTTAAATTTTTTTGGGAAAATTCAATTAACATAAGCGCCAAATTTTTGCCTAGTAGCCTGCCATGGTGACAGCGAAATTAACGTAAGCGCCAAATTCACTAATTTCGCCTACAAATTAAGTTAAATGAAGATAAAAATTAGTCTATGACTTGTATTGAACCGGGCTTAGACTACATTTAGAATTTCAAAGATATTTTCCAAACGGATTAAGAAAAAAACAAAAAAACGTCTCTCCTGTAAAACTTGCTTCTTGGCGGTTACGTTTTTTTTGCGGTTAGGGCTCGATATGTACTCACGAAATGTATCGATCGCGTTTTGAGAATGCTACGCGTTCAATATTTATTGCCGGTTCTGTGATCCGCGATCCATATTTCCAAATTTTTAGAAATTTTGCGATAGGGCCCTGTCACACGGTCAGTATTTATTGACATGATCCAAGTATCGCGATATTTACTGACGGTGTAGCATGCAGTATTTATGGATCGTGATCCATATCGCAAAACTTCTAAAAATTTTAAAATCTGGGCCGCGGATCGCAATACCGTCAATAAATATTGAACGTGTAGCACTTTCAAAACGCGATCCATACATTTCGTCAGTACATCTTTTACTCTCATAACGTGAACATCGGCTCTGCCTTCGCTCTCGGGGGTTCAAATCTTTCAAAACAAGTTGAACAAATTTTAATTAGCATTGGAAGTTTTAAAATAATTGTGGAATGCATTATCTGTAAATTATACGAACAAAATAAAAATATTTTCTTGCGTCATAATAAGCGTTCAACACAAAAATTATACCGACGCGATAAATATTGAACATGTAGCATTCGTGCGCGATCCATCAATCCATCAATATGGATCGCGATCCAAATATCGTGATAATTACTGACCGTGTGACAGAGCCCATATGGATCGCGATCCATCAAAATTGCATGCTACACCGTCAATAAATATCGCGATACTTGGATCACGTCAATAAATACTGACCGTGTGACAGGGCCCTAAAAAACACCGGGACGAAAATTTCAACTGCTCCTCACATATGTTCATCAGAGTATATCAACGAAAGACGAATTCATACAAGGTGTGAGGACCCCGGATCCTGTGGTCCTGGGCCCCACAGCAATTTATATATTTATTATGCATTTTTTAATTTGAACTGTATGAGCTAGGCTGTTAGACACATGTACAAATATATACTTGGTTGAATTATTTATATATACTTATCGTCACCTGAAATGCAAAATAACGTATCATCATCGTCACTGAAATGTACAAAGTCGTAACTTATAAAAAATTCAAAATTCACTTTTTGATTGCTTTGATGGATTTCATCAAATTACAACTCCCCACATCGTTTTATAAAAAAAAAAAAAAATAGTCACGACTTTTTCCATTTCAGTGGCAATGTTGTTACGTTATTTTGCATTTCAGGTGACGATATGTATGTACATACGGTTATTTGAATTGTAGTTTATATACGTATATACTAGTGGTTAAAATTTTTTTTTTTTGGAAATTCATAAACGCTACCTAAACTTATTGTTATTTGTGATAAAAAAAAGAGAAACATGTTTTTTTTATTTTGACAAAAAAGTTTTTTTAGAGGTTGCGCTTGTCGGTTTTTTATAAAAACGCTGATGTTCTCATTTTTTAAATTTTCTTAACATGTTAAAATTCAGGTAAAAATGTGGTTTTTGCATATAATTAGTCTGGTATTATTGTATACTCGAATGCTCTATGTTCCCAACATTCCCTTTATTACATACCTGTCTTGGGTAGTTAGAATGGGCCTAATGCCCGAAAATATGCTCTCGGAAAGAGACTAGTAAAATTGAAACGTTGATACTTTACTATTTACGCGTTGTCATGGGTTGGCACCTGTTATCAGGGGGTTTCTGGGGTTGCTAATTATGAATCTGACAATTTTTCAAAATATAAAATGGCGGATCGAAAATGGCGGTTACTTAAAAAAAAAATTATTGGATTTGTTCGAAAACCGGAACTCGAGAGCTTTTGGGTTCGCCGATTACGAATCTGAAGTCAATTTTTTTAGTTCAAAATGGCGGATCCAATATGGCAAAAAATTTAAAAAAATTACTAAAATTAAAACGTTGATACCGAACGTTTTAAGCATTGTCAAGGGTTGAAACTCGTTTCCAGTGGGTTTCTGGGGTTGCTGATTACGAATCTGTTGTCAGATTTTCACAATTCAAAATTGTGGATCCAAAATGGCGACCAACTTAAAAAAAATTATTGGATTTGTTTGAAACTCTTAACCGCCATTTTGAATTTTGAAAATCTGACAACAGATTCGTAATCAGCAACCGCAGAAACCCCCTGGAAACGAGTTTCTACCCTTGAAAATGCTTAAAACGTTCAGTATCAACTTTTTAATTTTAGGTATTTTTTTTAACTTGATCGCCATATTGGATCCGCCGGCGACCTCCAAAACTCCCGAGGGCCGGTTTTCAAACAAATCCAATAATTAAAAAAAAATAATAATCGCCATTTTGGATCCGCCATTTTGAATTTTGAAAAACTGACTTCAGATTCCTAATTAGCAACCCCAGAAACCCCCTGGTAACAAGTTCTAACCCATGACAACGCGTAAATCCTTCAGTATCAACGTTTTAATTTTACTAATATCTTTTCGGGGGAATATTTTGGGGAACTAGGCCCATTCTAACTGTCCAAGACAGGTGTGTAATTAGGGGAATGTTCCCCTATAAACCCAGAGTAATTATATGCAAAACTACATTTTTAGCTGCATTTTAACATGTCACAAAAATAAAAAAAATCAGAACATCAGCGTATTTATAAAAAACCGCCCAGCGCGACCTCTAAAAACAACTTTTTTTCAAAATAAAAAAATACGTGCCTCTTTTTTTATCACAAATAACAATATTCTGATGTGACGTTTATGAGTTTCCAAAAAGAGTGTTTTTATGAACCACTCTAGTATATACCCAAGAATGATAGAATACAAGATTGCGCCGTCCTGGGCGTTGACATTTGTGTACCACAAGTAAACAAAGAATAGAGCGAAAAGAAGAACGAGTTGAAACTGCCAAAAGAGTTCACTTTCAGCGAAAAACGTGTTTTAATTTTGCTAAATGCGAAAATATTGCATTTTTACTTAATCTATTAGAGAATAGTTAACATTTTAGTGCACTCCATTGCCTTGCAATTGAGGCTGATTCAGCAAACGTTTTAGTGCACTTCATTGCTTTGCAATTAAGGCTGCTGCAGAAAACTTCGGCAGCATCTCAGCGGGATTGATTAGTTAACTTGCTAATGGAGGCTGCTTGGAGCAGAAGCAAAATCATTGTGCGGAAATGTTGTTAATGTAATAATAAAGAAACATTTCGGGAACGGCTTTGACGTGCCCTATGTACACAAAATGCAGCGATTCGTCCCAGCGCTACACTTGCATCTACTCATCTTGTATCTTGATGGCTGTCGCAATTTAACACACAGCACTACATTTTATTAGTTTTTACGCAGTCTTCACTCAAAAATTGCAAATTAACACAATTTAAACTGATTTTTAACTTATAATGCGAATTTCTCTTTCGCTGATTTGTAAACAAAGGTTTATTTACAAGTTACCACAACTGTCAAAATCGGCAAAACCAAAGTAGCGGTACCACTGACGGCGCCACCTTTGTTCGCTGCACCGTGGTATATACCCATGTACATATGCACATACATATATTGAGTTATTACTTTGCACATAAAGCACAAACAATTAGTATGGGGATAACTGTGTGCGGATGGAAAAAAGTGGTATAAAATGTGCTAGAGCTAACAAGCATTGGGCATTAGCTAGGCATACGTGGCACGCGTCGCAACGTGGGTCACACGGGTAGTGGAAGAGAGATCAAACCTCCGGGACTATTATTATAGTTATATTCGAAGTGGGCTTTAACCACTGAGACGGGTGGTAGCTGTAGGGTTTAAACCTACTCTAGTTCTATCCTTTAGAGAGTAGATATAGCGAGAGTATAGCAAATAAAGAGGCTATAAACTAGAAGCGAGTGTGTTCTAATTTCTTGAGGAGATAGGGTGTTTACTCCTTACAGGACCTTGAGCAACCGAGAGCTACGCCCAGCACTCAGGAAAGTCCGTTACAAATGGCGCCCAAGCAGGGAGTCTATAGGAAACAAACATAAAGGAGAGTGCCGTGGAAGAAAAATGTTAAGTGAAAAAAAAACTATGTAAAGAGAAAGAGGGTACATTACCTCAACCGAGAGGAGCTGCTGACCCAAATGGCAGAGCTTGACCTCGAACAGACAGGAACAGTCGAAATGCTGCGAAGACGCTTCTCTTCATTTATACAAGAAGAAAGTAACAACGAAGATTACCAAACGCGGTTCGAAGAGCTAGAAGCGAAGCACTCGAAGCCTGCGCTGAGTGTTACCGCAGCAACACAAAGTGGAAGCCAGGGAGCCAGTGTCATGCAGTCACCAATGCCCGTTGACGCTTTTGACACACCACAGTCAAACGCAGCGTATCCTATGACATCGCTGGGAACCATCATGGACCAAGTCTGTAAGTGGTATTTCAAATATGACGGCGGCCGAGACCCACTCAGCTTCATCGAGCGTGTAGAAGAATTGGCGGAAGTATACGAGGTGAATCGCGAGTTGTTACCGCGAGCAATGCCAGAACTACTTAAGAACGCGCTGACATGGTTCCGCAGTAATAACCGGAATTGGCGACAATGGGAGGACTTAAAAGGAGACTTTCTAAGGCTAGTCTTAAACTCTCGCTACCACGAAAGCTTAGACGATGAGAGCCGTCGTTGCGTCCAACAACAGAACGAGAAATTTAAAGACTATGTGTTGGCCCTTCAGAGTCTGATGCGACACGCGAACTACACCTCGGAGCAGAAGCTGACTCGTATCTACAGAAACTCTAGAAGCAAGTTCCAAGTTCATCACCCTAGAAGAGCTAGTGAGTTTGGAGGAAGACATGGAAAACATCCCCCCGGTGAGAGAGCCACAGAGAGCCGCAGCACGAACATCTCCGCGGGTTACGGAGAGATATCAGCACATTCGCGAGCTGCCTAGGAGTGACGAGACGGCTAGGGCAGAGAGAACACAGCCCCGACCTGAACCACACAGTGGTGTAGCAACACTACAGTCGGAGTACGTTAATCCGTGGACTGCGTGTGGACATTGCGGAGGAGAAGGGAGTATAGAGCTGCACGGAGAGAGTTTTGTTGGACCTGTGGTAAATGCAATGTCCCGACGCGAGAGTGCTGCCATACTGCATCGGGAAATGGGTCGAAGTCCCATTTGCGGCGAGGAGTGGGGTCTCAGGTAAACAGCCTCGCCCAAACTAAAGAGTGTTTTAGGCCGTCGGATGGCCGAATTATGGCGGCGTTCAGAGTAAATGAGGTCGACATAGTAGCTGCATTTGATACAGACGTAACAAGAAGTTTCTTGAGCAAAGCCATGTTTAAGAGACTGGATGTGGGAGAAGTAGGTAGGTGAACACGCGTGTGGTAATGGGTGATGGGAGATCACGCTGAAGGCTATAACGGCACGAGTAGAGCTAGCGAATCAGGCGCATGAAAGCGATCTTTTGATATTGCCTGGTTTAATGGATGACGTGGTGCTTGGAACCGATTACCTGCAAAAGCGAGGGTCCGTATTGCCAGAAGAACCCTTAGATGCCGGAAATCATCAACACGGAGATTGACGACCTTATCGAGAAAGGGAGTATTGAACCCTCACACAGCCCGCACAGCGCCCCAATAGTGTTGGCGAAGAAGAAGGCCGGCCAGTGGAGACTCTGCGCCGACTACCGACAGCTGAACGAGCATTCAGTGCCCGACGCGTACCCCCTACCGAAGATCCAACATATGCTTGACCGACTAGGAAGTGCGCGTTACATTAGCAGCCTTGACCTGAAAAACGGTTACTGGCAAACCCCAATGAAAGAGCAGAGCAAGGAGTACACTGCTTTTACAGTGCCAGGGCGTGGCCTTTTCCAATGGCGAGTAATGCCTTTTGGGCTCCACTCCGCCCCCGCGACGTTCCAGCGTGCGTTAGACCAAGTTATCGGTCCAGAGCTAGACATTACTGTCATCAGCGCAACCCTGCAAGAGCACGTCCAACATCTTTCGGAGGTCTTCCGATGGCTTGGGCAGGCGAATCTGAGGATCAACCCAGAAAAATACGAGTTTTTCAAGAAGCAGTTGAAGTATCTGCTATCGCGGCTATCAAAAAGCTAAAGAAGGGCCACAAGTGCAAATGGAACGACGAGGAACAGACAGCATTCGAGGCGCTGAAGAACGCGTTAATAGAGGCACTAGTGTTGGCTTGCCCGACTTTACGCAGAAGTTCACTCTGCAAACAGACGCGAGCGACTACAGGCTGGGAGCTATTTTCACCCAGGAGATTGAAGGAGAAGAACGCTTGATCGCATATGCGAGTTGCCGGCTCAACAAAGACGAACTCAATTATTCACCAACGGAGAAATAGTGCCGGGCCATAGTGTGGGCGATCAGAAAAATCAGAACCTAACTAGAAGGATACACGTTTGCCGTCATCACCGACCACTTAGCGCTCAAATGGCTGAGTAAGATAGAGAGTCCATCCGGTCGGATTGCAAGGTGGGCGCTGGAAGGGAAGGGCAAGAGTAAGCTGAATGCGGTAGCAGACGCGCTGACAAGACAGCCCCAGGAAACAGTGCTTGGTTCGATGACGGCGGGAGGAGTAGCGGTAGAGTGCAAGTGGCTGAAAGACAAGATGGCGGAGGTGGAGAGGTCTCCACAGAAGTTTCCTGACTTTGTCATCGAAAATGGTGGGCTGTATAGGCGAATATCAGGCCAAATCGACGGTGAAGACGTGTTGCCATGGAAATTATGCGTACCGACAGGGCAGATGCAGAGGGTGTTAAGGGAAATTCACGTTGTTCCCAGTGCAGGCCATATGGGGATCCGAAAAACGATAGCGCGAACAAGCCCAGGTATGCCAGCTAGTACGACGCAACCAGCAGGCTACCACAGAACAAGCGAGGCACTATAACCTGCGGAGAAGGTCATGGCAACCAGCCGTGGGAGACAAGGTGCTGGGGCGAGTTCACTACCTCTCTAAAGCTGTGGACAACTTCGCGGCAAAACTCGCACTGAAATACGGCGGACCACATCGCGTTCTAAATTTTATTTCGCCTGTGATCGTGGAACTCGACAAGGTGCACAAAGGGAAAAGGAAAGCAGCGCACGTGAGTGATCTCAAACCACTTTATGAGAACAACGCGACGGAGGAAATTCTCCCGAGGCATCGTCTGAGCCTAATTCGGCGCATAGAGGCGAATAGGTAACTTTCAGCAGTGACTGAAGTGTGTGTACTCGGCAATTGCCAGCAGGGGAGCGATTGCCATGGCAGTGGAGACCCTGAATGAGGAGAAACTAGCTGAAGAAACCTAAATAAGATGAAGAAGAAGAAGAAGAAGACGAAGAAGAAGAAGAAGAAGAGGAAGAAGAAGAAGATGATGAAGAGGATGAAGAATATGAAGAAAAAATAAGGAACAAAAACAATGAAAGATGCCGATGGCATGAAGCGCAAAAGAAAATTATAAAAGCAAAAAAATATATATATAATTATCATTGTAATATTAAAATTGATGATAACAACAACAGCAATAATAATAATAATCCTTATAGATACTAATAGTAATAACTAGAAAATATTAATACTTATAATAACAAAATAATACTAATACTACTAAATAATATTAATAGGAGTAATACCTCAATGGCAACCCGAAATCTAATGCGGTTCGAATCAACACTTTTTGGTCAGCAACCCCGACACCTAATTACAGCTGTGCGAGGATAACAAATAAACAAAAGAAAAACAAAATACACAATGTAAAAAAACGGCAGTAAAATAACCGAAATTTTGCTGGAAAAGTGCCGAAAATGAGGGAAAATACATTTGGTCGCGCAATGGCCACTGTCGGCGTTTGTACTGTTTTATAAACCTCAAACCGCAGTGTGAACCAGTGATCGTACTTAAAAATAAATTTGTGTGGTAGAATCTGGAAAAAAATGTGGTAGATCTCAGGTTTTGGATCAAACTTTGTACAAAAATTAAAAATATTCTGCAAGGTTTCACCTAAATTGCAAACATTTTAATTAGAATCTAAAAAAGATTAATTATAGTATAATAAAGTGCAAGATTGAAGTTGCTAAAAATTGCGTCGAGTTTTAGCAATTTTTTTCCTTGAAAGTGTAAAGCAGTTCCTTCCATATCAAGATAGTTTTCGAGCATATTTGGAAAGATTTCTGCAACCTTGCGGAGTGCTGCCAGCTTTCCTTTTTATCACATCACGATGCAGCGAACAAATGTGGCACGTTCCAGAAACCGCTACTTGGGATTTGCCGATTTTGAAAATTCTCAAGTAAAAGTAAAGAACGCTTCAGAAACTTTAGATGCACTGAAATTGGCTAACACTTTCACAAAAATAGCCGTTTTAAACCATTTTCGCTATTAATTCTTTTTATAAATCATATATTTTGCAATTTAACACAAAAAACCACGTTTCCTGTCGAAAAATTGAATATTGAAAAAATATACTATTTTACACTTTATTTTATCCTCACATTTTGCCTGTTGTTAGTGATTAGTGTTAGACAATTTTTGCTCTTAAAATTAACTAAAACTACTCAAAAACTCGAATATGAGGTAGATTTCAGACCTTGTGTGGTAGATGTGGTAGATGCTCAAAAAAGTGGCAGATCTACCACAATGTGGTAGAAGTCCGATCACTGGTGTGGACAGCAATAGTTAGTGATGTGGTTAAGTTCGATTTGAGATGGTTAACTTTTTGGTGGGGACATGGTATTAGTTGCTATTTGTAACACAAATTTTCTTTTCAGTTGCGTTGCCATCTGGCAACCAAACTGTGGTCGCGTTGCTATCCGTAATCGACTCATAAAGTTTAACGCAGTGAGAAATTTATTTAATATTAAATACAGAGATATATACATATTATACAATACAAACATTTCAGAAAAAAAGATAATACAAAGTAGCTATAAGCATATAAATAAGTGTGCTAAGTACATAACGTACAAACAATAACATGACTTTGACAGATATGAACTTGAAACCTATCAATTAACATACAGTATTCTCCGCTTAATTGTCCCCCGGTTAATTGATTTCCCGCTTATTTCAATTACCTTATCGGTAAAAAAAATGTTGCCTAAAAAGCCATGTTAATTTTCCCCCATAATTGAAGCCGGATAATTGGTTTCCCCGTATAATTGGTTAAAAACATGTGGCATTGAAAAGAGATATACCCTCAATTTCCCCCGGTTAAGTGTTCCTTATGTTTATTTTATTTTTTTTTATAACAATTATCTCCCAAAATGTGAGGACAAGTCTAAATACTTACGTATGAAAAATAATAAATATAAATTGTTTTTATTCCTTATCCTTTTTTGTTTAAAGTTTAAACTATATTATTAAATTTGATCATGATTTAAAATGTACACATGCATTTTCTTTTAATTAATTAGATTGTCTTATTTAGCGGAACTTCTGTAATAGACAAACTGTTCAACTAAACATGTATCGGTTAATTGATTCCCCGGTTAATTGGACCAAATTGTGCAATTTTTGAAGTGCAATTAAGTGGGGAATACTGTACTCCTTAACTCATTCAGTCATACACGCAAATATATGCACACCATCCTTTTGGATCTAATCCTCCCGCGCATACTATTTTAGATGTTTCTAAAATATATTTTCATCAGATGATTGTTGTCCAAGAATTCAGGTATAGCAGCCCTCTAATAATGATAACCGTACAAAATTTCGCAGTTGGAAACTATTATTATGCAATGGACGTTATAATTTGATTCTTAGACCCATAATCGTCGGTTCTGTAAATTGAAAAAGAAACATAACTCAGTTATGAAAGGAGTGCATCCAATGAAACTATAATTACACACATCATCGCTTGGATAAAAGATTGTCGTATGTTACTTTCGGCGGGTTTTGGGAAATCGCGATTGAAGTTTGGAATGCAATTTCTCAAAACCGCGACGATAGATGGTCTCCAAAGTCTCGGAGAATTTTACTAGTTCACGAAATTGTTAAATTATTTTATTTTTATCGTTTATTATAAATTATATTTGAATTTATGAAGTATTTTCTTTAGTCAAATTTTGTCGTATGCGATATTTGTCAACTATTTTGCAGCCACTTTACATGCGGCAAAATGTAACACTAGTTTGTACTAAATTAACGATACTTTTTACTTAAAACCTCGAAAACTAAATGAGATAGCCAAACATGGTCAACGCCATTTAAAAGATTTTGATTAGTTTAAAATAAAGGAAATATCCAAAAACTAATAACACCAATCGTAAGATCTTATTTTAAAATCTGAAACTGCATCTATAACTGAAAGTCGTCAAAATGGCGTTTACGACAATCTTTTATCCAGGCGACGCACAGTGGTCCAATCTGCTCTATTAGGGTAATTTAATTATTATACTAAGAACTAAGGTAGGTATCGGGATGAAATTTTGCACAAATTATGTCTGAATGACTAACAACTTCTGCTCATAAAATGTGCAAGATCGGCTGGCGACCACGCCTACGAACAATATAATTAAAAAATCGTTAAATTTTTCGTAAATTTCTGGTAAATTTTTTAAGCACTTGCGCACGGTTATAGATACCTGCATATCTAAAACTTTTTTAACTATTTGGGATGAATTAAAAATAGAAAGTCCTTTATGTATATACTGTATTGACGCCGGATCGGAATCTGCCACCTAATATATGTATATAATAAAAAAACTGCTAAAAAGTCAGATCAAGCTTAACAACTTTTAGGGCCGTTTCCTCATCTAACCTTTAGATTACCGGCCACTTTATCGTCTCGATATACGAGTTGTCGTTTTCTCATCAGCGCATTAATTTCTCGAATTGATAAATTGTTGCTCACCAGATGTAGCCTCTAAAAATGTGTACCCAACTTTAAATTTTGGTTCGGTTTCGGTTCATGAGTCAGATATATTAGATATTTCAACCAAGGCTTTGGGTTTCGATAAAACTTCAAAAAACAACCGCAAAAATAGTGAAAATCGGCAATAAAAAACGGAGTTTTGAAGTTTTCTCGCAATTTAAGAAGTATATTGGCCAAACTGAATTCAAATTCGGATTCTGCGGGTCGAAATACATAACCATAGGTAGGTCCGGTCAAATGCACACCACACTAATTTTTTTTTGTGTGCCGGTGTTATTAGTGCGAGAGCTTCTTTAGGCGAAATACCTTTGGGACTTTTCTTTGCCAATATGACCTTCTTAATAGCAGTACCTCTTTCTGGAGAAGCACTTAAAAGCTCATTAAGTAGCGTAGCTGAAGATCTCATTTTTAGTTCAGTGGCCAAAAAGAAATACATCTGGTTCGATAACTTTCGAAAGCTCATTAGATTTCTTCATTTTAACTTTTTGGCAACAATCTTCAAAACTTTTAGCTGGCCTACCAGCAGAAAATGTCGGCTTACCAAACTTAGAACACACAAATTGTGACAAGTCTATTTCAAATTCGAGCCAATCTTTATTTGCAGTAACAAACCGCTCTCTTTTTTTGGAAAACTTTTGTCCACTTTAGGTCCAAATTCTGAATTAACTTCGCACGTATGATTTCAATTTAACAAATTTGATTCTATCACTAGATCCTAAACTGATATTCCCTGGTACAAAATCCATTATTCCATCAAGTCTTTCATTTTTAGGGGTCGACAGCCAAAAATCAAAAATTTCCTGTCTTGAAATTTTAGGAGTCATTTCGAAAATTGAAAATAAATGTATGGGTGCCGCAGCTAGCCGCAGAATTTTGTTGTGGATTCTATTAGTATATACATCAATTGAGAGAATAAGTATAGTAAGTGATCTATATTCCGCCATATAAGAAAGATTTCTTCTACAAAAACAAAAAAAAATAATAATTTGGTACTCACCAAAAAGATGAAAATTTTATCAGCTCCAAAAAAATATGTGCGTCCACTTCGGTAATAATTTTTACATTTCCTGAATTTTCTTACTTAAAACAATGACGGAGAAAGAAATGAAGTTAAAACAAAGATTCTTTAAACAAGTTATTGAGCCTTAAAAATACTCAGTTTTCGTTGCACGCACAATTTCATTGTTCACTTATGGCTTACTATGAGTTTTGGATACCGTTATGTTTGTATGTAGCCAAATTTTTTCAAACAAAGTTGTATTTACTCTTAAGTAGACAATATTCTTGCATATTTGATAAAAATTTTATTGAAAAATTACACACAAAAAATTCAATTAAAATACCCCAGCTTTGCACATTGGACCACTGTGCGACGATATATAAATTAAGTTGTTAAGAATATCAACCTAGAGAAATAGTATCAAAGTGAAAAGGTACTATTCACCTCTTTAATACCTTATTTACTTAAATTTACTCCTCCGATCATTGAAACCAATTTAACTCAATTTCTACTACATATAAAAAATCAATTCAGTTACCATGATCTTAAAGAAATATTTGAGAAAAGAAACTTTCTGGTGATGCATTGGGAGGGTGCAATAAGGCAAAATTTGCTTTATTTCATTTTTAAATAGGAAATAATACCAAATCTGAGTTTTGCTTTATTTCCTACAAAGGTTGGAAATAAAACAAATTTTGCCTTAATTCGCAATGCTTATTTATACTATTTTACCGACGGAAGCAAGTATGTTAAAGTATGTAAAATTGTACCTACTTTTCAGACTTCTAAATTTGAATGTACATTCGGTACAACAGGTGGATTGCAATAACAGCATACTCCATAAAATCATAATGACCATATTTCCCTTTGCGATTGGCAATGAAACAATAATTTCGAAATGGCCTCAAATCCAACTGAAGATGGAAATAAAGCCATCATGGTTTTATTGGGCTTTTAGAAATTTCTGTTTAGAAATAATAAAACAATATTTACAACGAAGAAACAAATTAAAATAGCATTATTAAAAAAAAGTTAATTGAGGTATAACAACACGTCAAATTTGTTATCAAAATAATCCAGGTTTTAATAAAAAGTAAAATGACAGTATTAAAATTAAAATTAATTTACCCATATACCAAAGATGAAAAACAAATCTATAAGAAAAAATATTTATAACTAAAGAACTGATTTTATTGCTTCTTCACATAATTACCCGATACTCTCATATATAAAAAATATCTGATTTCTTGCACATTAAAAAGCGGTTTCAGCAGTTAACTAGTGTCATTTTATTATTTTTTTTTTCTAAAGGGCTATAACGCCGGACACTTTCAAAATTGTATACTTATGTACATACATACATATTAGGGCGGGTCGATTTAAAAATCGCTCATTGCTCTGTGAAAATCGTATTCTAGGGATCAAAATAAGAAACTTTGCCGAAGGAACCATACCTCTAAAACGAATTCTGATGTCCCCCAATTTGGGTCGAACTTTTGGGTAGGGGCAAATTTTGAAAAATCCCACTTTGACCCATTTAGAGTGCTCCAATCGAGTCCAAATGTATGACCGACCCCCACTAACTTTGGA
>NW_016157242.1:44541-52861 GCF_001687245.7 Rhagoletis zephyria
AAAATAAAGAAAAAACATAGCCATTTAGCTGATTTTTTCATGTAAAGGCCAAAAATGGTGATTTTTTGAAATGTTTGTATGGTGAACCCCCAGGGAGTTCCAGGGGGTGTGCCACTGGCATGGGTGGATCGGCCGTCCAAAGTTAGTGGGGGTCGGTCATACATTTGGACTCGATTGGAGCACTCTAAATGGGTCAAAGTGGGATTTTTCAAAATTTGCCCCTACCCAAAATTTCGACCCAAATTGGGGGACATCAGAATTCGTTTTAGAGGTATGGTTCCTTCGGCAAAGTTTATTATTTTGATCCCTAGAATATGATTTTCACAGAGCAATGGGCGATTTTTTTGCCTCCCCACAAATCGACCCGGCCTAATACATATACATATGGGCCATTCCATACAGTATTTACACCTCAATATTTTTTTTTGGGGTGAAATATAATTTTTTACATTCTTTATCGAAAAAAGAAGACACCTATTTTTTTTATTTCGTTATGATATTCGAAAATCTCGAAAAAAAATTCCCGAAATTTTGAACTCACGGAGTAGTATCCTTTTTTAATTGTTTGCAGTTAATAAACTATTTGTTGGAGAAAATCAGTTAAGGTATCAAAATGTGCGGTATTAAATGTGCCATAAAAGATAATTCGAAACGGCAATAAAGTCAGTTGACATTGTGACCATTTCAAACAGGCCCTTATGTCACCCGACCAAAAATTTTTCCAATGTAACTGGGTTACTATGTGCACTTTTTTGCTTTATTTCTCAATTATAAAATTTAAAAGTTGATCTTATTGCTCAATCAGAAATGAAATATAGCAAGGTTGTGTTATTTCCATTTCAAATTTGCCTTATTGCTTAATTGCAATTCGGACGGATAATTCTAGTCATAGTTCCGTGGAGAAAACTCTACCCTATTGTCTAGCTTGGATCCATCCGTATAAATTCAATTCCCACCTTCTCCATGATCTTGGTGTTTGCCATTCTCTTCTTGACAGGATACTCGTCTTAAAGAGCGTATTGATTTAGGGGCGGAGTAGTCCACTTATTGGTCGTGACTACCCAGAGTGTGAAGTATCGAGGCATGACCACACCACCGATCCTTCCATAGCACCGCGATTTTTAGTCTGAGCGCTGAAACGGCGGACGCGTATTTTCCCACCATGTTTATTGTGGGCAAATTGGTTACCACCTCTAGCGCTTTGTTTGGGGTGGTCCTTAAGGCATCTGAAATGCATAAAAAAGCCGTTCTCTGGACCTTACTCAATAGTTTTAGGTAACTTGCCTTTTGAGTTGCTGGCCACCATACAAGTATTCCATATAATAATATTGAGCTGACCACAGAGATGTAGACAATGTGTAATACGAGGTGTTAGCCCACACTTGATTCCTACCGCTTGTTTGCAAGTGTATAATGCCACGTTGGCCTTCCTTACTTTTTCCTCCATATTAGATTTCCACGTAAGCTTCCTGTTTAATATGACTCCTAGATACTTAACATTCTCTTTCAAATATATTCAACAATTTTATTGAGCTTGAGGCCATTTTTAATGAAATTGTTTGTAAAAAAAACACAATTTACATTTTTGGTAGAAGTTATAGCTATTTCAGAGATCACCACATCTCTTCGTCAGAATTCTTTAACTGGGATTCGATCCAACGACCCCAGACGCCATAGCCAGCAGCCAATCCACTGAGGCAAGTTCGCCATGTAAACTGTTGTAGCTTTTTCCACTTTTTCATTTGTTAAGCCAGATAAAATCAGGCGCAGCTATTCCAGTGCTATTTAAACTTGATCATGTAGTTCTTGTTTTTGTTGGTTTTTGCTAATATTGCTTAACTTTTAGGTGTGCTCGTCCTTTTTAAGTTACTTATTTTTATTCAAAAATTTTTATTGACCTTGAGGCCGTTTTTAATTAAAAACTTACTGTGGAAAAGCAACAATAATTTGAAAAATGGTAGAAGTGATAGCTATTTTGGAAATCACCACATTTCCTCATCAGACTTCTTTCAGTAGGATTCGAACCGACGATGCCACTGACTCAGCCAGTTGCCTACGCACTGTGCTAAGTTCGCCTTGTAAACTATCGTTGCTTTTTTCTTACTTTTTCATTTTGTTAACCCAACACAATCAAGCGCAGCTATTCCGCTACAATTCATACTTGACCATGTGGTTGTTGGTTTTGTTGGTTTTTGTTAATAATTATATTTTTAGAATGTTTAACTTTTTGGTGTGCTCGTCCTATTTTTGTAATTTATGGCCTTATAGCAATTCTATTCAACAATTTTATTGAGCTTGAGGTCGTTTTTAATGAAAATTTTTGTGAAAAAACCACAATTTACATTTTTGGTAGATGTTATAAATAGCTATTTCAGAGATCACCACATCTCTTCATCAGACTTCTTCAACTGGGATTCGATCCAACGACCCCAGCCGCCATAGCCAGCAGCCTCCCCACTGAGCTAAGCTCGTCATGTAAACTTTTGTTACTTTTTTCCACTTTTTCCTTTGTTAAGCCAACTACAATCAAGCGCAGCTATTCCAGTGCTATTTAAACTTGATCATGTGGTTGATGTTTTTGTTGGTTTTTGCTAATATTTATATTTTAGAATGCTTAACTTTTAGGTGTGCTCGTCGTTTTTAAGTTATTTATTTTTGTTATTTATGGCCTTACAACAATTATATTCAGCAATTTAATTGAGCTTCTCCTTCAAAGATATCTCCACACCCATCAAGATTATCGGCGAGACTATGGGAAGCCTTGTGTCTCCCTGTAAAGAAAATTGCTTAGGTTTTATCAGGGTTTATTCCGAGTTCCCTACTTTCTTTTCAGTTTCTAAGCGGGGATTTAGAGGGCAAAATCTCCATTAGGGTATTTGCCTTTAACGGCAGTTGCTAGGTCATCAGCATATGCGGTGACGTGGCAACTCCCCTCTCCAGCAGAGAGTTCACTGTCAAATTTCAGAGAATAGGGGAGAGAACCCCTCCCTGAGGAGTGCCTCTACAGACCCTTCTGCTTATTGTGGTGTTGCTAAGGTTAGCGGTTATCGTCCTGCTGACAAGTCAACTCCAAGCTCTTCTAATGCGCCCGATGTGGCGCTTGCATTAATGTTGTTGAAGGCGCCTTCTATATCCACAAAGGCAACCAGACCATACTCTTTATCAGATAAACTTTTTTCCATCAACCCGACGAGCGAGTGCAAGGCGGTTTCCGTCGATTTTCCTTTCGTATAGGCATGTTGCGCTGGGAAGAGCCTACTAGTTGGTATCACACCCCGTACATAATCATCCACTATCCTCTCTAAAATTATGAGAAGGAAATACGTAAGACTAATGGCTCTGAAGTCCTTGGGGTTTGTGTGAGAGGACCTAACTGCCTTGGCTGTGAAGGAGGCTTTTGTCTCTCTCCAGCCTAGCGGAATATAGCCCATGCTAAAACAACTTCTTATAATAACAGCAATGAACGCAAAGATAAAACCCCGTGATTGCTGCAACTCTACCGGGTGTATGCCATCAAGTCCCGGTGACTTGTAGGGACCAAAAGTCTTAATAGTAATCAAAAGATTTCCCAGATCAGATAGCCCCCCTTCATTCGTGGGGTCGTTAAGTTCTTTAATGACCTGATTACCCAACCCGCCCAATTCCATCTGGCAGTAACATCTATAACTACTTCATTCTGTTTGCGCTTGATTGTAGTTTGCTAAACATGTTAAATAGTGGAAATAAGCAACAAGAATTAACAGGGCGAACTTATCACAGTGCATAGGTAACTGGTTGAGTTAGTGGGATCGTCGGTTCGAAGCCTACTGAAAGAAGTCTGATGAGGAAATGTGGTGATTTCCGAAATAGCTATCACTTCTACCATTTTTTCACATTATTTTTGCTTTTCCACAAGAAGTTTTTCATTAAAAACGGTCTCAAGCTCATTAAAAATTTTTGAATATAATTGTTATAAGGCCATAAAATAACAAAAACAAATAACTTAAGGACGAGCACACCTAAAAGTTAAACATTCTAAAAATAGAATTATTAGCAAAAACCAACAAAACCAACAACCACATGATCAAGTGAATTGCAGCGGAATAGCTGCGCTTGATTGTGTTGGCATAACAAAAATGAAAATAGTGGAAAAAAGCAAACGATAATTTACAAGGCGTACTTAGCACGGTGCATAGGCAACTGGCTGAGTCAGTGGGATCGTCGGTTCGAATCCTACTGAAAGAAGTCTGATGAGGAAATGTGGTGATTTCCGAAATAGCTATCACTTCTACCATTTTTTCAAATTATTGTTGCTTTTCCACAATAAATTTTCATTTAAAAAACGGCCTCGAGCTCAATATAAATTGTTGAATATAATTGTTATAAGGCCAAAAAATAACAAAAACAAATAACTTAAGGACGAGCACACCTAAAAGTTAAACATTTAAAAATTGAATTATTTCCAAAAACCCAACAAAACCAACAACCACATGATCAAGTGAATTGCAGCGGAATAGCTGCGCTTGATTGTGTTGGCATAACAAAAATGAAAATAGTGGAAAAAAGCAAACGATAATTTACAAGGCGTACTTAGCACGGTGCATAGGCAACTGGCTGAGTCAGTGGGATCGGCGGTTCGAAGCCTTCTGAAAGAAGTCTGGTGAGGAAATGTGGCGATTTCCGAAAAAGCTATCACTAATACCATTTTTTCACATTATTGTTGCTTTTCCACAATAAGGTTTTCATTAAAAACGGTCTCAAGCTCATTAAAAATTGTTGAACATAATTGTTATAAGGCCATAAAATAACACAAACAAATAACTTAAGGACGAGCACACCTAAAAGTTAAACATTCTAAAAATAGAATTATTACAAAAACCCAACAAAACCAACAACCACATGATCAAGTGAATTGCAGCGCAATAGCTGCGCTTGATTGTGTTGGCATAACAAATGAAGAAGTGGGAAAAGAGCAACGATAATGTACAAGGCGAACTTAGCACAGTGCATAGGCAACTGACTGATTCAGTGGGATCGTCGTTTCGAAGCCTACTGAAAGAAGTCTGATGAGGAAATGTGGTGATTTCCGAAATAGCTATCACTTCTACCATTTTTTCACATTATTGTTGCTTTTCCACAATAAGTTTTTCATTAAAAACGGCCTCAAGCTCATTAAAAATTGTTGAATATAATTGTTATAAGGCCCTAAAATAACAAAAACAAATAGACGAAGAAACACAAAATTATATTAGACAAGTTTTTCTTAAAAATTTGAAAATAATATTGTTTTTAAGAAAAGAAATAGAAGACAATATAAAAAAGAGTGAAACTATGGCTAAACATGCAAAAGTTTATGATATTTGTATTCCAATTTTTGATGGAGCAAATTTCAGTAGCTGCAAATTCAGGTTGATGAATTTGTTGGAATATAATGAATGCAATGAACCTGTAATGAGAGAAAAACTAGAAATTGAAAAAGCTGAAGACGTGAAAAAAAGTGATTTAAAAGCAAAAACAATATTAATAAGTGCGGTCTCAGATAAACAGTTAGACTATTTGAGTGACTGCAAAACAACTCTTGAAATGATACAAAAGCTAGAAAATATGTACTCAACTAAATCTACAGCAATGCAAATAATAAGCAGAAATAAATTGGATGAAGTGAAATTAAAGAACTAAAATAATGTCGAAGATTTTTTTTATTAGTTTTGAAAAGGCATGCAATGATTTAAAAGCGGCAGGTGGTAGCTTAAGTGAAGAAGAGAAAATGAGATACATGTTAATCATGCATTGCCACCGAGTTATAGCTACATTGGTGATTTTATAGACTTAGTGCCACAAGAGCAAAAAACTGTTGACTTAATAAAATCAAAAATTCAAGAAAAAAATTTGACTAAAGCTGATAATGAAAAAATACCAAATGTGAGTACATTTAATGTCAAGACCAAAGGAAAGTGTTATCAGTGCGGAAAAATTGGGCATTGGGCAAAAGACTGTTGCCATGGTCAACAAAGTAACAATGGAGATGAAACGGGGCAAGCAAGCCAGACAAGATATGCTCCGAGAGGACGAGGCTCACACAGAAACTACAGCAGAGGTGGAGCACATCCAGGTAGCGGTCGAGGTAGAGGTGCAAAACATCAGAAAGCACGGAGTAACGAGCAATATGAGCCAACGCAAGAAGCATGGGCAACACAAGTAATGCAAGTGAATGTGAATCACTTAAAACTACCTGAAAAACAAAATCCTAATGAAATTGAGTGGTTATTGGACAGTGGCTGTACAGACCACATTGTTAATAATGAAAATTATCTCTCAAATTGTATAGACTTAGAAAAACCAATTGATGTTAAATTGCCCGACGATAAAACTCTGAAAGCGACAAAGATAGGCACAGTAAAAACTTATTTTAAGACTTATNCACAAAGATAGGTACAGTAAAAACTTATTTTAAGACTTATTATAATAAAGTAGAAGTCGATTTAACAAATGTTTATTATGTAAAAGGTATAAAAAGAAATTTGTTAAGCTTCTCAAAAATAACTAAACATAATACAATAGTTGCGAGAAATGATGTTGCAAAAATTTACAATAAAAACAGAAAACTAATAGCTGTAGCGAACGAAATAGATGGTTTGTATTATATCAAAAGTCTTTATAACGGGAACATTTATAAAGAGAATAGCAATGCTTATATAAATTTAGTAAAATTAACAGAAAAGGAAAAATGGCATAGAGCACTTTGTTCATATAAATTTTCAATACCTAAATAGACTAGTAAATGATAAAATGCTAGAAGGTTCACCAGATAGATTAAAGTAGGGATGCCCAAATCAGCACATATGTGTCGCGGGCGACTGCGCGTGCAAAGCTTTGCACAGCGGTGCTGGGCAAGCGCGGAAGCAAAAAGTTATCGGAAAGGGAAAACGAAGTCAACAAAATAGTGAGATTGTATTTGTGACAGTGATGGAAAATGAGTGTGCATTGTGCCATTTTCGGCCCTTTCGGAAGCAGCCGGCACCTTCAGCACAATCGATTGGTTTTCGGCACTATTTTTGCGTAACTCAATGCAACTAATAAATATTTCTTTCGGATCTGCAATTAAAAATATTTATTTTACATTTAATCGTATGTGCTTAAACTGATAAATGATATAAACATAGAAACACAAGCAGAAGAATCCCGCTTCCACATTCTGAATATGCGCTTAACATTTTTGTTTAAACAAATTTGTCGAAATTTCATCTCTAAAGCAAATATTAAATATCATTTAATATATACTTTAGATATAAATAATCATTTTTAGTGGTGGGCGAGTCCGAGATGTTTAAATGATCGAGATAATACATTCAATTCGCGTAGATTTTTGAGTACTTTTTTCGTTGAAGGTGTTGCACTTTTTTTCCATACTGAAATTTGTGTACATCATTTATCATTGTCTAAGAAAAACTATAAAATAAAGCTTAATTTAAAATATTGGAATAAAAAACAACAACGCTACACGCGCATTCATCCATATAACATAAAATCCGAACGTTCGTTATATGGAAGACGGTGCGCAACACCGCAAACAGAAAAATTAAAAAAATCAATGGTATTTTCTAGACACTTCAAACTTGCACCTTATTATACAAGAATGAATGGGCTACAAAAATGTTAACCCAAAACATGTCTACGAATTCTGAACAAAAACTGTGAAAATTTTATGAAACTTTGTTAATTTTTTTCATTCTTTCAAGTTTCGATTTATTTGCAAGGTTTTTGTTTGATAATGAGCTACAATTTTATAAAAAAAAAATAATTAAATTTATTAAAAAAATAAAATAAATACCGGGTGACCGTGTAATTTTGTCAAAGATGAAGAAAATGATGATAAAACATTAATACACTATATAGGTCAGTTCATATTAATGAACATAAAATGAGATCACTATCGATAAAATGGAAATCCTCAAAGAAAATTTATAATTTCAACGCATGGAATTTACATACATTTTTTTACTTTCAACCCCCGAATTGCTCAATTACTTCTACTTCTGCAGGATCGCCATTAGTTAAATTGCATTTCCAAAGATTTTTTCAAAATAAATAGCGATGAGGGATATTGAATATTGGGTGATAAGAAATCGCAATCACCATAACGCACATCACTGATATTACTGTTCACAATCACGTTTACTTTCAAAATTACAATTCATAATTTCGTTTTGTAGAAAATATGAAATATAGGTATATCCATTTACTTAAATGTAAACGGATTAAGAATCAAAGTGCTAGAAGAGATTTGAGTGTTTGGTACAAAAAGTATTTTTGATGTTGAAATTGTACTTAAAATCGGCAA
>NW_016157242.1:55016-57953 GCF_001687245.7 Rhagoletis zephyria
CACGGTTTGTAGTTGCAGTTAAAGAAAACACATGAAAAGGCACGATTTTTTTTTAATTCGAAAAAATGTAAATATTTCAAAAACGGTGACACTTTTAGTTTTTTTTGTTTATCAGGGAGCTCACCCCCCCACCCACCTTCCGCTAAAGTTTAGCACGTTACTTCTGGGACACCCTGTATACACTTTTTACTGAATGAAAAAAAATATTAAACATGATAATAAAAACTTGGCGCTTTTGTTTTGGAAAAATTGGTCTTTTTCTGGTGGCCTGATGCCACACTGGCTCAGTTCCTCCCAGTAATGCTGGAGTCAATCGTTACTTTTGAACCGCTACTGCACCGACTCCAAGGTAAGTAGCTCCTCTATTAACCCGTGGTAGTGCACAGGGTAGTGCAGAGTCGAACCAGTCGTAAGTAGCATAGCGAAAAACTACGACAGAGGGCGCCCATAAATCACCGAAGTGACTACTTTGGTAACTCCCGGTAGTGCAGAGAGAGTCGATGGTGACTACCGCCTAGGACATTGCCTTGTAAAAGTAGTCGGTCGGTAATTGACGGTGTTTATCAGGTAGCTACCGATTCAGCAGTCCTGTAGTCACTCCCCCGTACTGCAGGGTTGTCGCAAAAGTACACATACATACACGCATTTTTACTTGAAAATAAGTGTGTAGTGGTTAATATGTATACGATGCCATCTCCGTACAGCTCCCCTCCAGTACTGCTGGAGTCATCGCTACTTTTGAACCGCTACTGCACCGACTCCTAGGTAAGTAGCTACTCTATTAACCCGTGGTAGTGCACATGGTAGTGCAGAGTCGAACCAGTCGTAAGTAGAATAGCGAAAAACTACGACAGAGGGCGCGCATAAATCACGCAAGCGACTACTTTAGTAACTCCCGGTAGTGCAGAGAGAGCCGATGGTGACTACCGCCTAGGACATTGCCTTGTAAAAGTAATCGATGAATTACACTGCAAGTAGTCGGTCGGTAATTGACGGTGTTTATCAGGTAGCTACCGATTCAGCAGTCCTGTAGTCGCTCCCCCGTACTGCAGGGTCACTTCACCTCGCCTAGCACGCTCGCGTGCGCGCAGTTTGCCCGCGACGTCGACTGCGTGCACCTCTGCTGTGCATCCCTAGATTAGAGAATAATGAAATGAAATGCGCAAATTGTATACAAAGTAAAATGGCTAATGTACCATTTGAGAATAAGCGAGCACGTACAACTGAAATCTTGGAATTGATACTTACAGATTTGAATGGGCCACATAGAACTGCGGGATATTGCGGAGAAAAGTATTTTTTTACTTTCATTGACGACTATAGTAAATGTGCCAAAATTTATTGCATTAAAAATAAGTCAGAGACAGCAAGTTGTTTTATAGAATATGCAAATTTAGTAGAAAATCAATTCAATAAGAGTATAAAAAAATTGCAATGTGACAATGGCGGAGAATATTTAAATAAAGAAATTTTTAATTTTGCAAAGCACAAAGGTATTGAAATTTTACCTTGCCCACCTTATGTACATGAATTAAATGGTGTAGCTGAACGTTACAATAGATCAGCTATGGATATGGGCAGATGTTTAGCAAGAGAGGCAAAATTACATAATAGATATTGGCCAGAAATAAATGGCAACTGTCGCTTATTTAAAAAATCGTACAATAGCCAACACACGAAAAAATAAAACTCCGTATGAGATATTTTTCGGTAAAAAACCTAATGTAAATCACTTAAAGATCTATGGCAGTAAAGTTTTTGTAAGAGTACCAGAAGTTTTAAGAAAAAGCAAATGGGACGATAAGGCACAAGTGGGAATACTAGTAGGGTATAGAAATAATTGCTATAGAGTTAAAAATAAAGTTATCAACGCAAGATATGTACAAGTAGTACAAAATGAAACAGAACTAATTTCATTAGAAAAAAAAATGAAAATGATAATAGCGACTTTGAAGATTATATATTTAAATTTGGAGGATGAGAATGACAAAAAAGATAGTGGAACTATTGCGAGTGAAGAAAATGAAATCAATAATTCTAATAGACCTAATCAAATATCTTCTACATCTACCCTAGAATCGTATAGACATAAAGAAAATAATTTCGATGATAAAGAATCAAATAGTAATTTACAGCATGAGGAGAAAGATGAAGAAAACCTCTCACTAGAAAGAACCTCACAAAGAAATAAACGTCCAGTAAATCGATTTGGTAATCCTGTTACACATTATATTTACGTAAACTACTTTAATGCAAATGTACCCAATACGTTCGATGAGGCAATAAATTGCGGTGAGCATAAAGAATGGAAAAAAGCATTGGACTCAGAAATTGATACTATAAGTAAGAATAAAACTTGGGTTGTTGTTGATAAACCTACAGATAAACAAATAATTGATACGAAATGGATATATAAAAAGAAAAATGATAATACGTATTAAGCTAGGTTAATGGCTAGAGGATTCCAACAAAAAGAGACTGTTGAAAATGTTTATTCACCAGTAGGGAAGGTTCAAACATTAACAAGTAAGAAAGTCTAAGTTCGGGCGGAGCCGAACATTAAATACCCGGCGCAAGTATTAAATATATGTTTTCCACCTTTCCAAAAGCTACCGCTACATGATAAGCCGGGGTGTATAAATTTTAAGTAAATTAGCGTCCTTAAATTTCAAAATATTGAAATTTCAAGCATTTCTGAAATTTACCGTTATATGAAAAGCGGCCGTAATTTTAGTCCGATTTCAACAATTTTCAACGGTATGCTTTTATGTGGCAAGCACAATAACCGTACTGAGTTTGGTACAAATTGGTACAACGGTTACCGAGATACCTATATGTGATCATAAGTGGGCGGTGCCACGCCCATTTTCCAAAATTTTACCATAAGCGTATTTCTTTGTTAAGAATTGTTGCAACCATCAATTTTGAAAAAATTAG
>NW_016157242.1:57963-67887 GCF_001687245.7 Rhagoletis zephyria
CCAACAACTGTGCCAAGTTTGGAAGAAATAGGTGCAGCGGTTACCAAGATATACATATGAAACCATAAGTGGGCGTGGCTACGCCCATTTTCCAAAAATTTATAATATTCATGTTTTCCGTCTGAAACTCATTGTAAGTATCAATTTTGAGTGAATTATCTTCAGTAGTTACTAAAATATCGCAGTTTTCGTATTTCTTAAAATTACCGTTATATGGGAGGTAGGCGTGGTTATTATCCGATTTCGCCCATTTTCAATACCATCCGTCCCACGCCCAAAAGAAGTTCACGTACCAAGTTTCGTTAAGATATCTCAATTTTTACTCGAGTTATCGTGTGCACAGACGGACGGACGGACGGACGGACAGACAGTCACCGCTTAATCGATTTCTCTTTTCATTCTGATCATTTATGTATACATTTGTCTATATCTATCTCGATTCGTTTTGCCTGTTACAAACAACCGTTATGTGAACAAAGTTATAATACCCTTGTGCACAAGTGCGCTCGGGTATAAAAATATTACTTTGTTTTTGTTGTGTACATCATTTAGAAATTGAACAAATGGATTTTGATTCTGCATATTTAAATGGTTGGTTATCATTGGAAGTATACATTTACGAACCACAAGGCTATCAAACTGGACAAAACAAAGTATGTAAATTGCAAAAAGCTCTTTATGGTTTCGGAGAAAGTCCAAGAGCTTGGTATGAGTATCTAAACATATTTATGAAAGAATTAGGCTTCATCCGAAGCAATTATGATTATTGTTTGTACGTTAAAGATCAAAACAAAGATCCAATATACATTCTGATATTTGTTGATGACATGTTGATTTGTTGCAAAAACAGAAATAAAAAATATAAAAGAAAATTTAATGAAAAATTTCTCAATGAAAGACTTGGGTAACGTTACTAATTACACTGTGCAGCAAGAAAAATCAGCCTCAATAATTCCAACGCGGAATGAAAGTAGACCACTGGATAAACAAAACAGCCAAAGGATTTCGCAAAGTTAGTTCGATTTCCTTTCTATGGCCTCTTGAAGTTGAGATATTTTTGACCTTTTTTTTCAATATTAGTGAGAATAAAAATATTTAGGGAAAAATGCATTACTTACCGTTAAAATATGGGAATTTCAGAAAACCAAAACTTTTTTGGCGGTCGGACCTATGGGACCTCTGGGGTCCAAAATAGGGGCTCGAGAATGACTTAGAATAAGTCTCTATTTGATGAGTTTTATTTGTAAATCTTCTAAAAATAAGACGAAAAAATTATATATTTTTTCCGATAACTGTCTTAGTTATCGAGTTATCGAGTTTTTATTAATTTTTTTGTAAATGGGCCTTTTAAGCTATGTGGTTCTAGGCTTTTTTGATGTTGATGGGAGCTCGAAATGTTGGCTATCGTCATTTTTAACATTTGACTTGGAATCAGAAGCACGCACTATATCTGCTTCTCTCTCTGACCTATTGATTTCAATATCTTCTAGGTCTTGAAACAAGTTTTTACTCCACCAACAAATTTCCGCTAGAATGGCGTCAGGCCTCTTTTTTCCTTTGTATCTGTAATGTATTTTATAAGTATGTGTTATCAAGCAAAAAAAACGTATGTTACCGTATTTCAAATGGAATAGCAACTTGGTGGTAGCGTTCACCTTGTTCGTCGGACTCGGTGGCCAATTGTCTACTAAAATAGTCCAAATGATGGTGTAAGAAGTGAATTTTTAATGACATGTTGACACCAATTTTAGAGAATGCAGCCATCATTGTTTGTACAGAGCTTTGATAGGTATTAGATCTAGTTTTCCCCAAAAAACCCTGTATAACTTCTTTAATTGAGCGCCAAGCTATCAACTCGGGATCATTTAAAACGTCATCAAATGATTGAGTTTTCAAAAGTTTTCTTATGTCTGGGCCATTCACAACGCCTAAAAAAAAGTTAAATGAAATCAATATGATTTAAGGATCTCTATTTTAATACAACAAATGTTATATGTATTACAGATTTACCTTCTTTCAGTTTGCTTTCACTGAGACGAAAAAATTTGAGCCAAAACTACATTGACTTCTTCTCTCTTTGATACCGTTTTCAAGAAACTTTTCACAATGCCAAGTTTGACGTGTAAGGGCGGCAATAAAACTTTGTCTTGCGGTACTAATGGTTTTTGAAGACTGGTTGGTTGAAATAACTTTCATAAGCACACCTGAATTCTTCGGTAAAATATCCATGTTTTGTCATTTTTGGAGTGAATTGGCCACAGACGTAACAAAAGTTATTAATATTACATTCCATTTCTATTAAAAAAAATGCACTTTTTATTTAGAATAAAATTAACTTCAGTGAAGCTTTCGCGATATTAGACTAGCGTCGATACTTTTCAAAAATCTACTAAAATTCATCGCATTGCTTTTCTCTGACTTTGCTCCAGTTGTTATAAAAAGCAACTTAAAACAAAAACCGTTAGAATTCAATACATACTGCTTAATTGAAAGGCATTAACGACTGTGATATTCACTTATCTCATTGATGCTATGGGCAATGTTGATGTTGTTTTTGTTTATATTGAAACAAATGTAAAGTCATGTGTTTGAACAATGAACAAGAGCAAGTAAATAAACAATAACGGGACTAAATACTGGCGACGTTTGTTAACCCATTACAATACGGAAATTTGACAAAATATATGTAAATTACATAAAATAACACGCGAAGAAAAAATTATTTTTTAAAAAATCGATAACTCGATAACTAAGACAGTTATCGGAAAAAANAACTAAAGTTACAGCAATCTAGTGAGACGAATGAAAGAATAAAATATAGAAATTTGATAGGTGAGGTATTGTACATTAGTACCGGTACGAGGCCGGACATTGCCTATAGTGTAAATTATTTAAGTAGATTCCGAAGTTGTTATAATGAAACTCATTTCAAGTATGCGTTAAGGGTGCTAAAATGCTTATATAAAACTAAAAATTTAAAATTAAAGTACTTTGACAATTTAAAAGGTAGAATACTTGACTGCATGGTTGATTCTGATTTTGCAGGAGACAATATTGATAGGAAATCAACAACGGGCTTCATTATCAGAATGTATGGGAATTTAGTTTTTTGGAAAACACATAAACAAAATAAAGTAACTAAATGTTCAACATTCGCTGAGTATACTGCAATGTCAGAAGCAGTAACTGAAGTACTTTTTGTAAGAAATTTGTTAAATGATGCTTTCAAATTAAAGTTAGAAAAGCCAATAAACATTTTTGAAGATAACTCAGGTGCAATAGCAATTGGAAAGTTTGGGAACTTCACAAAAAACTCTAAGCACATTGAGGTACAATATCACTATATCAACGAGAATTATGAAGATGGTTTAATTGTCATTGTCAAGATTGATTCCGAGTATAATTTTTTAACTAAAAATCTGTATAAAGCAAAGTTTGTAAAAAATAGAAAATCGTTAAATTTAGTTTAAAAAATTGGGTAAATTTATTAATTATTGAAATACGAAGAAAAACTGTTGCCTTGTAAAATAGTAATAAGTTAAGATTTAAAAGATGAACAATATTAATGTAAGGAGGGGTGTTGTAATGTATACATTCATATTGTTCATATCTAAAGTAATGAGAGCCAATTGACATTAGCTCACACTACACAAATGTAACCTGGTATTTCAACACACCAGACCAATGCTGAAGTGGCAGGATCATAGAAGAATATTGCGCACGCTTGGCAGAGATCTCACAGGTGGAAATAAGATCATAGGTAAAACGCATTACATCGAAAGGGATTAGTATTCCATATGGAATCACAGCGCTACTATTCTTGGCATATGTGTGAGGAGGATTCCGTTTTTTAGTCGTTTCAATTAAAACTAAAAGTGTTTACTTTACAGACTGATTTTGATCTTATTAGGCGCCGCGAAGCAAGCGGGCATTTGCTAGTCTATATATAAATAGGCAAGCATGAATAATTGGGAACAATTTTCTCCTATGTTTCTTAACCGATTCGAATAATTGTGGCTTTGTTGGAAAGGTGTTTCGGAGGAGGAGTGCACAAACTTTTTACTTTTCCGATAGGTGGCACAGGGGCCGAGCTATACTAAAAAATCGCATTTATAGTGCGATGTGCTTCAAACTCAGAATATACATTAGAGTGGAGCGAAAAAACACTTTTTCCGAATTTACAAACGTAATAGCGCGGAAAACTTGCGTAATTAAAGACAAATAAAACGCAGAAAAAAATTTTGAAATTGATAAATATCTTCCATTCGCGCGATGAGGTTAAAGATTTAAATTTAAGAGAATGTTGTTTGGTTACGAAATTTTGTATGCCTCTTTGTTTCATACTGTAAATGCAGCACTTAGCCCGTTTCATAGAGACTAGAAACGACACAGAACTCACCACGAGTAGGGGGCTGCACTTTGAGTTCCACCCCGTCCTCCCCAACCATCCAACCATATTCTACCGCGGTAGGCATTCAAAGTATTACCAAGTAAAAATGCTATAATTTTGTCTATTTTGGCTATTTTTATTTAAAACATCAGGTCATCATAAAAACATGTTAAATTTTAAGAAAAGTGTATTACAGTTCGATGTAGCCACCTTTAGCGCGATTAATAGCATCGAGTCTGTCCGGGAATGCTCCACAGTCTGCACGAATGTGATCTAGTAGTCCATCAGACCACATTCGTGCAGCATCTGAAGCATTCACGGACATACTCGAAGCTATCATTTTTTTAAACTTGACATGTTTGTATGATAACCTGATGTTAAAAAAAACACAAAGAATTGACAAAATTGTAGCATTTTTAATTGGTAACACTTCGTGTGCCTTCCCTGTATAAAAGTACACATTTACTGTGTAAATGCAAACTCTGATTTTGTATCAAACTTGGGCATGTTTTCCCTTCATTTTAGAGCCGATATGATGAATCCATCTCTATTTTCAAATCCCACCACTTTTTCTGCTGACACACAGCTTGCGTGTGACAGAGAAAATTTCGAAAGTCCCAATGAGGAATCTCTTCTGCTTCAATTAGTCGAGAAATTTCCTCGATTGAAACTTTCCTTAAGAGTGGTGGTGAAAGTAGTATTTGATTACTCCAATCAATTAAATCACTGTAATCAGAGGCGCCAAAGTTTAACTTCGGAATAATAAAGTTGCGTATTCCAGAATTTTTATGATGTGCTTTGTTAGTCCGAGCCTCTAAAATGCGGCTGAATGCAATCTCTCTAATTTGCTTTTTTTCATCCAGACACATGGACAACAGCAGGTTCTCCGGATGCGCGAAGTAAGCATAATTTTGTATTACAGGAGGAACGACCTCCTGCAACGTTTGTGTTAAGCTTTTTGATGCCTGTATCATCCAGAAGAGATTTTTAGGTCCATCTAATATTGAGCTATGTTTTTATTTTTATAGAAAATCATGCTTGAACGTAACATGTAAGAGTAAATTCAACTATTTGAATAAAAGCAGTAGATGGTTTTGGTGTTGATATATACAATCTGAGTATATTCAGGGCTATCACAGAATCCATCGTAGCTTCGATTTTCGTGAAATCTACGAAAGTGCTATCACAGAATCCGAATGGCTACGAACGTAAATTCGAAATTCGTACAGAGCCTTCATTGAATCCATTCGTAATGAAGATTCGTACAGATACTCTACGACGAGATTATGCTGTCGGAACAAAATTTAAAATCACTCAATCTTAAAAATAGTGGAAGAAAGCTGCTTTATTTTTAATATTAAATATTTATTATACTCCAAATTTGTTTTAGTTTGATATAATTCCATATATTTGTGTAAACGTAGATGTAAAATACCAATGCCATACATACATACATATCTGCATACACGCATCCATCTACTAGACGCTATTTAATGAATTAATATTTTGTATGAATCGAGGAAATAATAGTTTAGCAACAATTTATTAGAAAATAAACCTAATAACTTAAATATCATACAAATTTATTACAAAAAAAAATAATTTTTTATTTAAAATAATAAAATCTAAGCTAAAAATAAACTAAAAAAATTTTTATTAAAAAAATAAACAGAAATCAAATAAAAAAAGAAAAAAATCTCCACTGCCCCACGACTCGGACTCGAACTCGGCTCTCTCAATTGGCAGTCTAGTGCTTTGCACCTCGGCCATTGCGCCTGATGGGGCAGCGTGAGCAAAATGACATACATAAATGTCTGTTGTTTCCTTTGCACTAACTGATTTCGAATCAGCATTCGAAGCTGGCAACGATATTTTCGAGTTCACTCGGATTCAGTGATAGCAATTTTTTCGTATTCGTAGCGGGCATTTGAATTCGTAGATTTTCTACGATGGATTCCGTGATAGCCCTGGTTATTTATTTGCTGTTGTTAGCAAGATCAAGAGGGCATTCCCCTATTTGAATAGCTTGAGAGATGCGCAAAAGATACTTTTGATCTTTGCTGAGATAATTAGTGTCTACATTCGGCAGAAAGCCATCAATGATTTTAAATTTGACTACGGGTAATATATTACAATTTAAGAGTGCCTTTCCAATTGGCTGGGAAAACGACTTTAGTCCAGATATTCAAAAACATGTCTAAATGGAAGTTCGTTAAGGTGTAACATGCAAACAACCCATTGTACTTCTCGTTGTAAATAAGTTTCACTATGATGAATAACACCATTTTTCCAGCCAGTATTTGCGTTTGTTCCATCACATCCCACAACATCCAACTCTTGAAGGGAAAGAGAACATAGACTGACTAGATCGAATATTATTGCCTCCTTTATAAGTTTTGCGCTTCCAGATTTTGGTACAACATGGCTAAGGTATCGAGACCCAGGTTCTTCAATTAGAGACACGTGTTCTTCTGTAATAGTACGTCTAAAACGCTTTGAGCCTGCTATCTCGATGTTAAATGTCTTATCTTTGCGATCATAAAAAATAAGCTTCGTATAGAATATGTGATTTGTATATTCTGCTGCAAACTTGTCCTTATTTTCGGTTTTTCTCTTCTGACTTTGCTTCGATCTGTTACAAAAAGCTTTGTCTGATTCGGATATGACTCCACCATCAACAAGTGTACTAGATATGATTGCTGCGGTTACTCTATCAGAGACGCCATATCGGTCACATTCCAAAGCTGTATTTTTTAGATTAAACGACTTAACACCAGATAATGTTGAATCTTTAAAATAATCTGCTATTCTTTTCGGAGGCTCAAATGTTTCCCTTTGTGTAGGAGGCGGCTGACAACGAGTCGGTTTAGAAGACTGTCTTTCTTCATCTGTGTCGTCACAAAATGATAGTACAACGGAAGAACTTACTTTCTCCGGACATAAGCGAATGTACTCGTTTTGTTTTCTTTCGTTCGTCTTGACGCTTGTTAAGTTTCATAGATGTTTTGCGATCAACGCTAGAAATTTTGCCCTCTCGGTTGGTTCATTGATCATATATAAACTTTAGTTCAATGGAGGGAATTTTTCTCGACCTTTCGCATGTACATGTTACAGTTACGGGATTTGAACAGATGCAAAGAGCAAAAGACCTGTCACAAGTGCAGTTTAATGTCAAAGAGCACTTGCAGGATGTCACATCAAATAACCATGCCAATGAACTTCTAAACTCTGCAAGCTTTGATTGATATGTTGAGCCCATATTTTTGTTGTCTCTTTCGAATGACTTTTTGTCATTTATGTACTTACTGTGATAGTCCTGAATTTTTTTGATAATTCTATTCTTTGATACTACTGGAATAGAAGCTTTTTTGTAAATTGCTTCGATCTTCTCTGACACAATGTTAGCTACATCAGAAAAACATACATTAGTCCTATTGATTTTCGACGAAAGATTAAATCTTTCCTTATTGCAGCATCGTAGAATATCACCATTAGTAGAAAGTGCAGCGTTTGGCAAATCCTTAGCATTGCCAATTAGTGGACATTCAAATGAATGTCTTGTTATAGGTTTCCGTTTCTGAGTAGTAACCTCCGTTGAGAGAACAAACTGAAGGCCCAAAAGGATTATGGATGTGTTAATATTTTAAATAAAGTTTTGCGATATATTGGTATTTAGTGAATCAATAACAAAAAACAATGAGAAAAACAAAATTTTATTTTATAGTAAAATGGAAATGCAAACGCAATGGCAAAACCTTAATTAAGTGAGTCAACTTCAAGAAATGAGTTTCAATACATTTGTATTTGCGTTATATATGTACTAGATAAACCAGCCATGCCCAGAATTTTCGAAGGGAAGTGCGAACTTGGTTGCTTCTAAAATGAACTCTATGCATCGTTGCAGGGAATGTAGAAATTTAGCTTTCCAATATAAATATGTGCATACATATGTATGTAGTAAAAAATACCGTACCAGAACAGACTCGGTAAATACTCCATATTTTACAGGTAAGATCTGCTTCAGTTGAAATCTGGCAGGTATTAAATAACAAAAAAACTAATTTAAATGTGAATAATTCAGTCGAAACTTTTTTAGAACCTTCTTTTATTTCTATTTAAATGAAAGATTTACAAACATTATTAGAATTTATTTCCACGCCAAAATACTTTAGAGATGACACCCGCCATTAATACTTGGACATCTCTTTCGTTGATCGATTGAGCCTATTTTCGCCACATTCTCCAAAATCAATTTTCTTTGCTGAAGTTCTTTGCGCTCCACATCACTTATTTTTAAAGTTACGCATATGAAAATTAACTGTAATAAAAAACAATGATTGCAAAATCAGCACACTAAATAAACGGCTGATCGAGTAGTCGATAAGAAAGTTGTGCTATTTAGAGTACTGCCAGATTTCAAATGAAGCAGATCTTAGCTTTACTTGGTGTATTGAGTAAAGTTTCTATGAATTTCTTAACAGCAATATGAAAATTTTACCGTATTCTACTGGAAATTTTTGTGTACGTGTTAGTTTTTGTACTATTCTAACGTTTGTCTATAGGAAATTTTCGAATTAATTTGTGATTGTGTTTGAGATTTGAAAACGAAAATGTAATTCTATTGGGAGTATAGCCCACTGGGAAAATAGGTAAGCACTTTACGAGGTAAGCCATGTTTTCTTTCAGTCCTTAGTACCAAAATTGTTGTTGTTGTTGTTGTAGCGGCTACAACAACCCCGCCGAGATCGGTTGATATCTCAGTCGTTGTCGTCGAGTTCCACTAACGGCAGCCCTAAGAAGCGTGCAGCCTCTACGGGGTCGGTCCACAGTGACAACGCCGTTAGGGTTGTCGGGTTTTCCGGGCATGCGAAGAGATGTTTCGAGTCGTGAGGGGTCTCTCCGCATGCCGGACACTCATTTGGCACATCCACATTTAGTCTACTCAGGTATGAGTTTAACCTGCTGCAGCAGCCAGAGCGAAATTGGGCTATTGTTGTTCTTGTCTCCCGAGGCAGATGGAGCTCCGTCGCGTCAATGTCCGGGGTTCGTGTGCCTAGAACGGCATTCACAGGTCTAGAGTCTACATAACTCGAGACTGAGTCCCTGTGAATGCCGTTCAGGGCCTGTCTGTACGCTGACGAGTCCAGAGGCTGCTTAATGAGCCTCTGGACTTCGCCCGTCAGTTCGTATAGATGCCTCCTGACGTGCCTAGGTGAGGGCTCTTCCCAACCAGAAACTGCTTGCAGAGCATTATGTTATGCTCCTTAATTGGGAGCATTTTCGCCTCGTCATGGAGGTGGTGTTCAGGTGACATCAGGAGGCATCCGGTCGCTGTCCTGAGTGCGGTGTTCTGTTTGTCTGTAACTTCATCCACTGCGTCTTACTAGTCCCCGGCAACCACTGGTGCTGCGCAGTTTAAAACCGGCCGGCCTATTGCCTTGTATGTTGCCAGCAACGTTTCTTTGTCTTTGCCCCAAGTACTGCCGGCTAGCGACTTGAGGACCTTGTTGCGGCTCTGTACTTTATTGACAATA
>NW_016157242.1:68069-81173 GCF_001687245.7 Rhagoletis zephyria
AAAACCGGCCGGCCTATTGCCTTGTATGTTGCCAGCAACGTTTCTTTGTCTTTGCCCCAAGTACGGTACTGCCGGCTAGCGACTTGATTGTTGCGGCTCTGTATTTTGTTGACAATAGTGGTTGCGTGCGCAGAGAAGGAGAGCAGGCTGTCGAATGTTACTCCGAGTATTTTGGGGTTATCCACCGTCGGAATTGGTGTATCATCGACGTTGATTCCCAGCGGTAGCCTGACCTCCTTCGTCCAGGTGGTGAACAAGGTCGCAGAGGATTTCGGTGGGGAGAGGGCTAGACACTTTGCAGTGAAGAGGCGAGAAAGATCGGAGATACCCGTTTACTTTCGAACACAGGTCATCAATTCCATTCCCAGTCGCCATTATCGAGCAATCGTCGGCGTAAGAGACAATCGAGACTCCCTCTGGTGGTTGAAGGAGCTTTGAAATATAAAAGTTGAACAGTAGCGGGGAAAGGACACCACCCTGTGGAAACCCCTGTTTTATTTTCCTAAGTTTGCTCGATTTGTCTCTGAACATTACCGACGAGTCTGGACCACTCAGAGGAAGCCTCTCTATCTTCTAGTAGCGTGGAGTGGCTGACAGTGTCAAAAGCCTTTGACAGGTCCAACGCTACTAGAATCGTTCTCTCACAGGGACGGTTACGGTTAAGGCCACGAGTTATCTGAGTGTTTATGGCGTTAAGTGCTGTTGTTGTACTGTGCACTTTACGGAAACCATGCTGATGCTTCGCTGGGGTCAGGTGATTTGTGAAGTACGGGAGTAGNCGTGAAATATGGGAGCAGCAGGGCCTCAAGTGTCGTCGCTACCGGGGAAAGGAGTGTTATCGGTATATACGATTCTCCTTTGTTGGCAGGTTTCCCCGGTTTGAGCGGTGGTACTACTCTCCCCACCTTCCAGATGTCTGGGATGATGAGAGTGGCCATAGACAAATTGAGGACCTCCGTTAGGTACGCTACTCCCGCAGGACCCAAAATTTTCAGCAGCAGCATGCATATTCCGTCGGGACCCATGGCTTTGGAGGCTTTCGCCTTCCCGATGGCCACCTGAACTTCACCGCAAGTGAAAGCAAGGGGGCACAATTTGTTGGCAGTTTGTGCAGCCTTCTGGTCACTCGACGCTTGGTTTGGCCCCCGAGGATGCAGTATGAACTGCCGGCTAAAGTAGCTCGCGCATCGCTCCGTGTCCGACGAGACATGGTCGCCGAAAGAAATTTCGACCCTGTCCTCATGCTTCGTCGGATTGGACAGTGACCTCACGGTTGACCAAAGCTTACTCACACCAGAGGTGAAGTTACAGGTCTTCAGATGTTCTTCCCACTTCTTCCGCTTATGTACGTTCACTAGTTGCCGAATCTCCGCGTTGAGATCCCTGATACGGGGATATCCGGGATCGCCCTGGCGAAGGCTGTCACGCTCATCGGTTAGAACAGCCGCTTCGGTAGGGAAATTTGGACGTTGGTCCGTGATGCACCCTGCCGGTACGAAGCAAGCTGCAGCAGCGGTGACAGCCCTGTGGAACTTACGTTCACCACGCTGGATGTCGGTTGGTGTGGGGAGAGCAGCGAAGGTATTTTCAGTAAATTCCGCGGAGCCTTTCAAATCAGCTTTGGAGTAGTTGATATAGGTTCCGTGCTCCGCGGAAGCAAAGTCAGTTGGTTTATCGATCGAGATGACTATGGGCAGATGGTCTGATGCCAAAGTCAGCATAGGTCGCCATGATATGCTGTTTATCAGACCAGCGCTGACTATTGTTATGTCTGGCGAGCTGCAGCAGTTACCCATAATCCTGGTGGGTGCGTCGTCGTTCATTGTGCAGAATGTGGAATCGTCTATCTGTCTATTGACAGGCTTGAGTGCCAAAGACCGTGGTGCGCATTAAAGTCACCTACTACCATTCGGTTTTCACCTCTGAGGAGCGCATCTATATCAGCGTGATATCCTGCCGGGCAGCAGGTGACAGGGGGTATATACGTTGAATATTTCGAGCTCAACATCGCCTGACCGGATAGCAATGCCCTGACATTCTAGGGTGGTATCCCTGCGGTCGATGTCTGCATCGATAAGACGATACTGCACGGTGTGGTGCGTGATGAACGCTAAGCCGCCACCATTATCTCGCTCGCGATCTCGACGGTGCCCGTTGTACCCGGCACAATTCAACAATGTTGAATTGCTGTGCAACTTCGTCTCTTGGACCGCAGCTATCAATATACCATGCCTTCCCATAAAGACGGTTATCTCCTCGATCTTGCTCTGAAGCCCGTTGCAGTTAAATTGAAGGAGCTTCATGTGGTTCGGGAGACGTGTGGTAATGCGGGGTGTGAGAGATGTGTGTGGCCGTGACGCCATTGGCTGTGTGCACTGCTGAGGTGGTTGCCGCCCTGTGGTGGTGGTGGCTGGCGTCGCGGTTGAGGTTTGCGACCGTGCTGTGCAACACGGGCCCTCGAAGTTCCTCGTCCAATCTCGCGTGGTGCGCAGACCTGAACATGGCCTAAAGTGGCACCAGCCAACGCAGGTGTTGCGCTTGACTGATGTCACATTACGGAATATCATGGTCTGACATACCGTGCAGATTGTAGGAGGAACCAGGAGTTGTTGGCGGCGGCGTGTGGGTGCGATTGTGTGTGCTCTGTGGTCTGTCGCGGTTGTGGTGTGGTCTATTGTGTTGTTATGTTGTTGTGCTGTGGTGTTTGCGTGGGACTGCTCAGGTGGACTGGAGTTAGCCATGGAGGCTGCTCTGTTTGAGCAGCAGGGGGCCACAAATGATTTGGTCCACTGCCGATGGGTCCGTAGTCCTTAGAAGACTCTGAGGGGACTCCACCCGTCGCAAGTATTGCACTTGACTGAGGTGGAGTTGTGGTGTAGTCGTCTCTGCCATACACAGCAGGTGTAGGTTTCTGGCACTGGGTTTGACTAAACGGGGTTAGATCGCCGAAACAACAGCCCTTGGTCGGGTAAAACCCGAGTCATTCCGGTACGTACAACCGGCTGTCGTGGGAATGTACCACAATTGTCATCATGGCCAATGTCATCTACTAGTAAAGCGCAAACTGAACACCTCCGACGACACATTACGTTGTTAGTTGCAAAATAACGTGCAGCCGAAGTTATTTCTACATACATTCTAAATTCCTACTTACATAAGGCGTCCTTGTTAAAGTAATGGAGATTGGGCAAGGAAGTGGTAAGGACCGCCAGGTGAAGGGCACCTTACCAGCAACTTACACTTCACATGGCTGTCCTCACCACGTCACTGACGAATCTCCCTTACTTTAAGGAGGTGTTCAGTTTGCGCTTTACTAGTAGATGACATTTTCCGTAAGAAAAAGACTTTGATTTTTAGGTCCCTTTTACTAGTTAAAATAATTTTTGACTCTTTGGAGGAAACATTTGTTTTTTTAAATATATTTTTGAAATTTGTTTCCTGTACGAAAAACTATTTAAAAACAAACTTTAATATTTCAAGGCCAACCTAATATACTTATATACGCACGCCGGCAACTATCTGTCATTCTCATGCTCATACAACTTGTATGTAACCAACCGAAATTGAATGGCGGGCGGAAAAAGATAACTGAATTTCGAAATTTTTGTTCGGCGTAAGATTTTGATTTGACGTTTCGCTCAGTTAAATCAAAAGCAATCGCATGAAAACCTATTTCGGTTGACGTGGAAAAAATTAGACGGAGTGCGTATACAAACTGCGAGCATTTAAATTAAATTGGGATGTTAGAAGCCCATAACTCGACAAATAACCATAAAAAAATTTTGTGTATACACAAAACAACTTTTAAGTTTATGACATGAATGAAAACTGTTATGAATAGGTAAAAAATTGTAACGGTTATTTTCGATCGAAAAAATAAGTGAGTTAGCATTTCAGTTTTATTTTTTCCCATAAAAAATAACGGTTAAAATATTGTATCTATTTATAACAGTTTTTCACAGAAAAATGCTATCGATCTTCATATATTTTTATTGCATCGCTTATTAGCTTATCATTGCATACTGCGTTTTCATTCATGTCATCAACTTAAAAGTTGTCTTGTGTGCAGGGTAGACAAAAACTCGAAGTTCGAGCGAGCAAACTCCTACTCAATGCCTCGCAGGTAACGAGGCGCTCGCAACTCGTACTCGTAGCAGCAATAATGCGAGGCACGAGAAGTTAAGCTTGCTCGGCAAACGAGGAAGCGCCGCTTGTGTGCTCGCGCCCCTATTAAACGAGCGAGGCTGCTGTGTGTTGCCTCGCTCGCAGTGCCGAGGCGAGTAACTGTATGCATACTCACTCGGCTAGGTAGAACGAGTGAGCGACGAGTGTACTACACAACACATGCCTTTTTGGGCATAAAAATGTGTGAATGTATGTCAATAGATTATGTACGAAAATATGTTATTATATGTATGTATGTACATATATATTCATATGAATATATGAATATTATATTAGGGAAGCATTTAAATCAACAATTAAAATTTATTTACATAAATAAGCATAGACTATTTAATATAATATTTTTTAGAGTTAAAACATACATAACATGCATATTTGTATATCGTCGTTTAAAGTGCAAAACCGCGAATCAACAAAATGCAAAACCGCGTATCAGCAAAATGCAAAACCGAGTATGTGAGATTGCATGAATTATTTTCTAGAGAGTAAAAACACTCATATTTCAAAATGGTTAACTTTTTTATAAAGCAATCGCATTTCTGGCTTGTATATTTCAGGACGAATGGATAAAGATTGAGCCAAGAGCTAGTGTGAGCAAATCCAATTTTTGGCAGCCAATGTCAGTTACGCGGCTTTGCAGAATGACGATACGCGGTTTTGTACTTTAAACGACGATATGTACATGCATATGTACATATGTATGGACATATGCATGTATTTTTTCTTTACAGAGAAAATAAGTAAAGAGGATAGTAAATCGTGTGTGCCGCACAAACAAAAACAACTAAGCACTTTTTAACACCCCAAAATAGTTTGCTATTTTCTTGTAGCAGTTATGCTGTATAACTGAAAGAAATATATGTATGTATGTACATAATTCTTTGTGAACAAAATTATTTGTTGTCTGTTGTTCAAGGACATATGTATGTATGTACATATACATATGTGGACATGGGAAAATGTGCGTAAACAAAGATTAGAGGGCGGTTCACATACAACTTTGGCGTTGCGTTGGCGTTGAATTTCAATGCAGCCGTCCACATAGCCAAAATTTGGCAAAGCTAAGGCCAACACAAAACCGAAAGATCGCGTGCGTCGGTCATCAGCTGTTGCAAATAAATAAAATTATGTGAAATGTTATATAAATCTGATTAAAAAGTTTAAAATTTTCATAAAACCTTATTATTTTTGCAAAGTATGAAACTTGCTGGGACTTGTATGGTCTTTCTTTCATGTATAATAAGTTGAAATTTTGTAAAAAATTATTGAGCATTAAAAATATTACACATACATAGATATGTATGCACATATGTATCTACTTAGTAGATAAAACTGGTCAAAATAGCACGCATCTATTCTTCTGTGCATGACAATATATAAATAAATAAATACATACATATGTGTATAGTATATGTATGTATATACATATCTGCATGTGTACATACAATCCTTTACTCGAAATTCTTAGTTGAAGCAATTTTTATCCCATACATTTGTTCTGACCAAACAATCCGTTTGCCTGTATAATCTGCTTGCCTCATTTGCCTCGCTCATATACTCGCCTCAATCGTCTGCTGTAAATGAGTGCCTCGCTCGCAACGACGCCCTCGCGAGGGCAGAGCTAATGAGGTCCTCGTTTGCTTGACGCTTTACTCTTGCGCTGCCCTCGTTTGCTTACTCGCTCGCTGGCTGCTCAGTGCGTACGCTCGTACTTAACGAGTGCTCGTTTGCAAACAGCCTCGCCTGTTGCTCGTGAGTTGCGCAAGCTCAGAGCAAACTAACGAGCGAGCGAGGGGCTAAAATGAGGCAAATCCGAACCCTGCTTGTGTGTACATACACACAACTTTTTTATATGATGGTTATTTGCCGTGTTATGAACTTTTAACATCACCACATATTATAAACGCTTGTAGTTTGTATACGAACTCCGTTTAATTTATTCTACGTGATTTTTATCAGCAAAATATCGATAAAACATTAGGGGTATTCTCCAAATCTTGCAAAGCCATTGCACGTAGCACGGATGGCATGGATTGCATAACTTGCAAACACACAACAACAAAATACATGGGAGACAACATTTCTTATCGCTGCAAGATATGCAACGTCGAAACCCATGTATATATTTTGCAAAATAGCATAGCAAGATAAATGCGACACTGTGCTAGTTGTTTTGTTGTTGGAATTGCTACATATTTCTCTCATTCCTCTCATCTCGCTCACTTCATTTTTTTTGCTGTCTCCTGTTATCTTATTATATTAAACGAGCAATTCTTGTATATATATATGGGAAAATGTGATTTTGTATTTCGAAACTGTATGGTGGAAAGTGTGTTCTAATATCTATTTGATACACAAAAAATGATCACGGCTGTACTTTTTGCTGATATATTACATACATATGTACCATTTAGTTAAACAATATAAGAATATTGTAGTATGTACCACAAAAACGTATATTTTCTATAAAAAATCATAACTCAGAAAAAAAAAACTTCGCTATTAGACATTTGGGTTGATTGTAGTTCAAAGTGTCTCTTTCCCGGTAAAAAAGTTTGAGAGTAAAAAAAAATACACTTTTTGAGAAATTAAATGTAAAAAAAAATTAGCGCTTTTTGTTTACTGTTAAATAAAAAATTTTAAATAATGAAAATCAATAATTATATCATTCTATCTTGAAGTGACAAGAATTACTGACATTTGAGTAAAAACATTGTTGGAATCCATGGTGGAATAATAACAAGGTGTTGTCATTAGCGACGTGTTTGTTGTGATTTTGACAAGATCGGCATGCTTATTTTCAGTGCTGCCGATCTTAATTTTTATACTACTATTCGTTGGGAAATAGTATCTAAAATACTCCATTTTAGTAATTCGTTTTATCGCAATTTTTAAAGAACTTGGTGTTTTCAGAACAATATTAATATTTAAAATTGCTGGATTTGTATAATTTTTGTACTCAAAGAGTAGAAAAATAAAAGATATCGTGGTTATCAATGGAGAAAAACTTTCACAAAAATAGTATGGAAAGGCGATTTTTTATATTAAATAACTTTTTCTGCATTGTCATAATATTGAGCCAAATGAACTACTGATACACTAGAATATAGTGGTTGCATGGTTAAATTAGGAATTCGCTTATATTATCGATATTTATGTGTTTTAATCTATTTAGAATATCATTTACAGTCTAATAGGAAATTGCCTTATTTTACGGCTTTTACTTTTTTAAAGTTACAATATATGTCTAAACTGTGTGGAGCTGCCGATACAAACATATATTCAGGCTTATAAGCCTGTAATTATACATTTTTCTACATTTAATTTGAAGTAGTATGCACCAACGGATTAAAAGTAATAAATAATTAGTACTTTAAAATGCGTGACCGGAATAGACCTGCCGAAAAAGTGAGGTTAAGGTGTTGTACCTTGTTATTATTACACCATGGTTGGAATCTATTAAATTTTGACAAAGTTATGGGCATTTTAAAAAAACATTCTCACTGTCAATTCGAATAATCGATTTTTGCCTGAAAACCAAAATCGCGTTTAATTCGGCCGAAAAATTTTTCCGAGCCAAAAGTAAAAATACGTGTCTCATTATTTGGACCAACAAACAATGTATTTGAGTTTGGTCGAAATTAGAAATCATGCTCGTACCTGACCGGTTGTCTGGAAATGGAAAGCATCATATATATATATCCACAGGGTTCTCGGAAACGGCTCTAACGATTTCGATGAAATATTGTACACTGATAATATTTTGGATTTTAAGGTTATCTGAATAGGCATTATCCCCGAGAAGACCCGTATAAGGTTGCCACCTATTCGAAATTTGTTACGAATTAACTAAAACATCATAATATGGGATGTGGGTATCAAATGGAAGGTATTTTAATGATCCATTATTCAAAATATTTGTAATAGGGTTGCCACCTAATTTTGAATCGCATATTAATTTAATTTTTTGTAAAAAAAAGGTAAAATATTACTATTTATGAGTACCAAGAGAAGGTTCTTAAAAAATGCTTTCCCTATATACAAATTGTTATCTCTTAGGATAATAGTGTAAGGTTGCCACTTATTTTCGATTCTGCAAAATTTATCTAAAACATCGCAATATGGATATCCAATGAAAGGTATTGTTAAGAACTTTGGTCAGAAAACATTTTCCATCAGGGTTGCCACGTTTCTATGTAATACAAATTTTTATTTTGTTAATTTCAATCATTTTTTTTTATGTATACCTACACAGTTGGTCGGCGAAAACCCTCCGGCTGAACCCTCCACGAGGGTGCCGACTGGTAATGGGCACTACAGTTTAGGTTCCGGATACCTGGCGACCTCCGGTTCTGTCAAGCCTTACCTGCACACACGGACGTCTGTGCGGGCGGACCTCCACTGTCCGACACTCGTGGGACCAAAATATGAGTTCATTTTCAAAAATAAAAACAACATCCACGGAGGACGGTCCTCCCAAAAAACCGACAGGGGTGGCTCCGATTGATGCTACAGCCTCGGACAAGGCATTGATCAGACCGCCAGTGATAGGAGACAGAGGGGGGCTTAAGCGGAAGGGCTGGTCCTAGGGCGAGTAATGTAGGAGGCAGGGGGGGAGTAGAGGCCTGGGAAAACCGGTCTCTAACCATTTCTCGGCTGGAGCTGCGACGTCAGCTCCGCCTAGGGAATTTAGACCCCAAAACTTACACACCTCAACCCAGGGGCGGGGTGCGGCACCTGCTTCAAGGATAAACCGGCAGGTCAGGGGGAGCCGGCTAAACATGTCCGCCCCTCTAAGCAGGCCTACTACGAGAGAAAGGCGGCCATTAGGGTCGTTAATAGGATAGGGGACCTGCCGACAGAACAGCTGACGGAGGAAGAAATCAAGTTATTGGACTGGGTGAGGGGAGTGGTAGCCAGCTTGGGCAAACCGGCAGGCTCTGCTCCAAAGAGGCAACGATCTGCTGAACAGGCAGGGGATAGGGTCGCCAAAAGACAGAGAACAGGTGGCCATAAATACCCCTCCTTCAGGGACGTTGTTAAGGGAGGCGGTGAGGTACTGGCAATCATTGACAGAGGGGAGGANTATATCTCCCCATTCATTGCGTCTATTATAAGAAGCTGTCTTAACATGGGCTATATTCCGCTATGCTGGAGAGAGACAAAAGTCTCTTTCATACCCAAGGCAGGTAGGTCCTATCACATCAACCCCAAGGACTTCAGACCCATCAGTCTTACGTCTTTTTCGCTCAAAATTTTAGAGAGGATAGTGGACGATTATGTACGGGGCGTGATACCAACTAGTAGGCTCTCCCCAGCGCAGCATGCCTATACGAAGGGCAAATCTACGGAAACCGCCTTGCACTCGCTCGTCNTATTGGACTGGGTGAGGGGAGTGGTAGCCAGCTTGGGCAAACCGGCAGGCTCTGCTCCAAAGAGGCAACGATCTGCTGAACAGGCAGGGGATAGGGTCGCCAAAAGACAGAGAACAGGTGGCCATAAATACCCCTCCTTCAGGGACGTTGTTAAGGGAGGCGGTGAGGTACTGGCCATCATTGACAGAGGGGAGGAGGAGGGGACCATCCCGAAGGAGAAATGGAGGCAGGTGGAGGAGGCTATTGCCGAAATCTACCTCCAGGTCTTAGAGGAAAACCCTGGACCTCCTCCTCTCTGCCATGATTCCGGTTGGTATCAAGGTAGGGCAAAGCTCATCGCTTGCGAGGACCATAGGTCAGCCCAGCTCTACAGGTTGGCCGTTAGCAAGGTAGGTGAGGTTTGGCCGGGAGCCAAACTAGAGGCGGTGAGCAAGGAAGAGATTCCTAGCAGACCTAGGGCTCGGGTTTGGATTCAGGCTTAACCAGCCGAGCCTGAAAAAATAGAGCGGATCTTTAGATCCTGCAATAAGGACCTGCCAACACACAATTGGAAGGTGGGGAAGATCGAAGAGCCGATAGGAAACAGAAGGCAGGTGTTGCTGATCCTCATTGCCGAATCGCTCGCCCCATTGGCGCAGAAGGATTGGATAGTCAGATTCGGGTTTGTTGACGCAACCGTTCGAATCTACCGCAGCGACGAACCGGGCTTGGACCTTAATGAGGAGAGTGATAAGTCCGGCATGCGCAGCGGTGGTGAAGAAGGGTTGCCCAGCAGCCAATGCTCATCCGACTCAGAGAGGCTAACCGGTTTGGGGCCGCTGTTTTATGAAGAGGATCTCCTCGCCGATGACACCGAGGGTGAGGAGATCGAGGAGGCGGACGTAGATGTCACAATGGTGGAGGTAAAACGGACGGATTCTTATGAAGNTAACTTAATGAGGAGAGTGATAAGTCCGGCATGCGCAGCGGTGGTAAAGAAGGGTTGCCCAGCAGCCAATGCTCATCCGACTCAGAGGGGCTAACCGGTTTGGGGCCGCTGTTTTATGAACAGGATCTCCTCGCCGATGACACCGAGGGTGAGGAGATCGAGGAGGCGGACGTAGATGTCACAATGGTGGAGGTAAAACGGACGGATTCTTATGAAGCTGATCCAGATCAACCTCCACCATTCTAAACTCGCGTCCGCAAATCTTGAGGTCCGCCTGGCTGCCGGTGGACTTGACGTTGCCCTCATCCAGGAGCCGTGGATACTCGGCAACAAAATCTGCGGGCTTGGGGTGAAGGGCTTTAAGCTAATTTCCGCACAAAATGCAGATAAGACTCGAGCTTGCATATTAGCAAGGAACAACTTAAACATCTTCCTGCTTCCACAGCTCAGTGACGGCGATTTGGTAGCGGCAAGCATAGAACTGGATAAAACCAGCTTCTGGGTAGCCTCTGCCTACATGGCCCATGACAAGGACGCACCACCACAGGAGGTTCGGACGTTAGTCAAGGAAGCAACCTATAAGAAAAAAACAACTGGTTGTCTTCTGTGACGCTAGTGCTCACAATTCGATGTGGGGGAGTACGGACACGAACGCTAGAGGTGAGTCGTTACTAGATTTCATTCTAGGAAAAAAACTTAGTGTCTTGAATTTAGGCTCAGAGCTGACCTTTATAACAAAGAGTAGAGAGGAAGTTTTGGACATAACCCTGACTTNCCATCTCACTTGATCCTTAACCTTGCGCGTTGCTGCACTTTACAATTGACACTTAAATTTGCGCGTTATTTTTTGGTTTTTCGAACCGTTCAACCGAACCGAAATCCCGGTTCAAAGACCAAAAACCCGCTTTGACGAACCAATCCAAAAGTGCAACAACGGTTCGAACCGCTGAACCGAACCGACCAAATTTTTCATCCGGTTCACGTCCCNCGGGTGGAATTGGACGGGTTGGTTAATCAGGTCACTAAAGCCATGAATAGTTCTTTGTCAGCCGGATGCCCGGTTGCTAGATACAGAGGGGAAAACAAACCACCTTGGTGGTCAAAACAGTTATCCTCGTAACGTGAATCAAATAGGACAATGTTCAATAAGGCCAAAGCCACGAGAACAACAGAGGACTGGGAAGCCTATAAGGCTGACTTGAAAATATACAAAAAAGCAGTTAGAACTGCGAAACGTAAATCATGGCAGAGTTATTGCAAGGGAATTGAGGAAACCACGGAAGCGGCCAGATTAAGAAAAATTCTTGTAAAGTCGCCATGCAACCTTGGCTATCTCAAGGGTCAAGGGTACTCATGGACTACGACGAGCGTGGAATCTTTAGGTCTCCTCCTGGACACACACTTCCCTGGAAGCAAGTCGATGGAACTTAACGACCCCATAAATGACGGGGGGCTATCTGATCTAGGAAATCGACTGATTACTAAGGCGAAAATCGAATGGGCTATTAAGACTTTTGGTCCTTACAAGTCACCGGGACTGGACGGCATACACCCGGTAGAACTGCAGCAATCACGGAGTTATATCTCCCCATTCATTGCGTCTATTATAAGAAGCTGTCTTAACATGGGCTATATTCCGCTATGCTGGAGAGAGACAAAAGTCTCTTTCATACCCAAGGCAGGTAGGTCCTATCACATCAACCCCAAGGACTTCAGACCCATCAGTCTTACGTCTTTTTCGCTCAAAATTTTAGAGAGGATAGTGGACGATTATGTACGGGGCGTGATACCAACTAGTAGGCTCTCCCCAGCGCAGCATGCCTATACGAAGGGCACCCTCCTCTAGCCATGACCTGTTTGCCTCTTGGATCATGCTGTTTCGAAGTTCTCGTTTGCAGGTTACCATGGGTATCCCAATTGTGCCTCTGTTTTCACATAGGGGGAGATTGGTACCCTTTCTGGCAAGCTCATCGGCCCTGCAATTTCATTCAATATCTCGTATGTCCCGGAACCCAAATTAGGCTGACCTTAAAAACGGCGCTGATATCGTTTAGAGCTGCTAGACATTCCTGCGCAACCTTCGATCTCAGTATTACCATGTTCATTGATTTAATGGCCGCCTGGCTGTCCGAGAAAATATTAATCGTAGTCCTCGTTACGACATGCGTACTAAGGTACACAGCCACCTCCTTTATAGCTAAAACCTCTGCCTGATAAACACTGCAGTGGTCCGGAATTCGTACGGATAATTCTAGTCCTAGTTCCTTGGAGAAAACTCCGTAGCCAACCCTATTGTCTAGCTTGGATCCATCCGTATAAAAATTCAGTTCCCACCTTCTCCATGGTCTTGGTGTTTGCCATTCTCTTCTTGACGGGATGCTCGTCTTGAAGAGCCTATCGAAGGTTGGTTTAGGGGCGGAGTAGTCCACTTCTTGTTCATGACTACCCAGAGTGTGAAGTATAGAGGCGTGACCGAACCGCCGATCCTTCCATAGCACCATGCTTTTTAGTCTGAGCGCTGAATCGGCGGCCGCGTATTTTCCCACCAGGTTTAATGCGGGCAGATTGGTTACCACCTCTAGCGCTTTGTTTGAAATGCATAAAAACGCTGTTCTT
>NW_016157242.1:82374-88686 GCF_001687245.7 Rhagoletis zephyria
CACTTGTAGAACAACTAGGCTACTTTGGCCACAAATAGATAAGAAAAAGACGAAAGAGTTGCTCAGCCTCTCAAGAGAGGATATTGCAAGGGTCATGGCTTGTGTTACCGGTCATTGGCTATTTGGCAGGCACTCTTCGAGACTAGGAATATTCTCCCACGAATATTGTAGAAGTTGCAGGGATGAGGAAGAGGAAGAAACCGTAGAGCACTTCTTCTGTAGCTGCCCAGCTCTGGCCAGGAGGAGAGCAGGCTTTTTAGGTAGGCCCTTCTTTAGCTCTCTTACGGAATTATCATGCGTAGGAATAAAGCCAATCCTACGCTTTATAAGAGCTTCGAAATGGTTCTCTGAAGATTAGTCACAGAGGTTCCCGTGTTCTGCAGTGGTATCACAATGGACCTTCAAAAAGGTCTAAGTGAGTTGGTAATTCGAACCGACTGCCACATCAACCTAACCTATACCTACACAGTACATATACGATCAAAAGATATGTACCATCCATTCCAGAGTATTGCGCAACAACAACATTCTTCCGTCTTACTTCTTGAATTGAAATGTTCAAATTAACTGTTTTTTTTAAGTCTAGTTAATAGCAGGGACGTGAACCGGTTTTGAACCGAACCGGTTTTGAACCGGAAAACCGCTTTTTTCTATTAATTAACTGAACCACTAACCGAACCGAAATTTTCCACAAATGTTTGACCCGAACCGAAAACCGAACCACTTTCTTTAAAGGTTTAAAGGTTCGTTTCAACCAATTTTCAATAGATAAATGTACCACTTTTTTCGTTTTGTTAAACATGGTAACACCTACCATGTTTTTTTACCACGTGACAATATCAAATGTAAAGGCAGCCCATCTCACTTGATCCTTAACCTTGCGCGTTGCTGCACTTTACAATTGACACTTAAATTTGCGCGTTATTTTTTGGTTTTTCGAACCGTTCAACCGAACCGAAATCCCGGTTCAAAGACCAAAAACCCGCTTTGACGAACCAATCCAAAAGTGCAACAACGGTTCGAACCGCTGAACCGAACCGACCAAATTTTTCATCCGGTTCACGTCCCTGGTTAATAGATTTATTTCTACAATTTCTTAATATTAATGTGGAAATATAGTAATGTCCCAGTGGGAAAATGGGAATGCAATTCCCACAAACAAAGCAAAAAGTTTGAAAACTAACTCAAGTATGTTTTTGTTTCATGTTATCGCAACATCTGCTGTAGCCGAATGGATGCGCGTTCGACTGTCGTGTGTTGTTGATCACGGGTTCAAAACCTGTGGCTCGGACTTTATTTTTTATTTTTATAATTATTATTATTTTTTTAAATTCTATATATAGCTTCTATTCATAGTTTCGTTAAGCGAAATGCGACACATTACTTTCGTATGACATCGCTGAGGAGAAATTCTTGCATCTTTTCGTACGTAGGTTAGCCCCTATAACCTACGTTACTTTTTGCATTCCCAGACATAAACTTTTCCACTGAGATCGTTAATTTGAAAAAGTAGTACACACCAATGTGTTGTATGTATATGGCATTTGCAGTTTCTGTATGATCCCTTTTTGATTCTTGAATAAAGTGATATTTTTAATTATTGAGACGGTACAAACATTGTACGGCGAACGTACCAATGAAACAGACAAGCCGCATTTCATGGCATGAATGGTGCAAGTAAGCAGGTACATATTGGTAAATAGCACGTGTTGTGTGTTCTTTACCTAAAAATTGATGAAGCTGATGTTGACCTTGACCAAGCAACTAACAAAGCATCACCTCTACTACGGTCTTTCTGTCTTTGTAGCAAAATCTTTACACTATCAGCAGGAAATAATGCATTTTTAATGGTTATAAACAGGAGTCTGCAAAGAAAGCGTATACAAAATATAAAGTATGAGGTTTAACACTATCAATTAATAATGGCATGCTAAACTTACCGCGGTAAAACGGCCACCAAGGTCGATATGAGTATCACGAGCCAATGCACTGCAGACCCGAAACAGCGAAATATCACCCAATAAGTAGACGGTAGTCCAAAACAGTTAACACACTTTGCGTTATAAATAATAGAGAAGGCATAAAATGAACCAAGACTTATGATAATAGAGAGCGCGTGTAATATTGTCTGCAATCGAAAGTGTGCATGCGTATTTCGAAAATATTTAATTTCTTTCACTGCCGCTACATACCCATGATCTTATTTCTAGTGCACCGTGAACTAAATTCGTATATAAACAGGAAGCTGTAATCGTCGCTCCGAACTCCCAAATACCAACATCCGAGTCAGCATATGAACACAAAGCCATAAAAAATACTACTAAACTTTGGTAAAGGGCATCTAGGAGTATTATCCAGAAGTCATGAGGTTTATAAGCGAGACCCAGTCGACCCTTTAGAAATTAGTACAAAATTAAATGGTATCAAGAAGAATAATTGCATGAACATAAATATTAATGAAGAACTTACATGCTTGTACAAAAAACAATTTCGTAATAAAAAATCCTCGGGCACGCGCTTATCATACACGCCGATGGCAAGGGGAGGTAACGATGTAAATATTAAATTATAGAGCATCAGATACATCTGATCTATCATAACAGAACCAGAAAATCCGCAGTAGAGTTGATACCAGAATATTAGGAACACAAAGGCCTTCAAATATTGGAAGATAATTTAAGCTAAGAACAATAAATAATGATGGTTGCTAGCAGCTATAAAATACTTACGGCATTTTTGTAAAAGAAATAAAGAATCATGCGCGATAAGCGATCGTAACACCAGTATCCATGCGTTAACAATAAGGGCTCCAAATAACGAAAACGTGATAATGTGAAATCAGCTGCCATTACTGCTTGCATACCTTCTTGGCCGGAGATACCAACGCCAACATCAGCCATCTACATAAAGACTCCAATTAGTACAGTTTAAAGTGGTTAGCCTCATATCAAACACCTGTATCATTGAGACATCGTTGGCGCCGTCACCGATAGCTAAAGTACAGAGACGCAACTCTTCTTTCACCACTTTTACCAGATAAGCTTTCTGAAGAGGAGTCGAACGGCAGCACAAGACAGATGCGCAGCTTCTGGCTAGTCTCAAGAAGGGTCTAATAAGTTTCGAGCTGGAAAATTGTTAAAACTCCAAATGAGGCAAATATTTTACAAGTCATAGCTTGCATTGAGAATTTAGGCATACCGCTAACTAAAGGTGAAAAGGTATCAGATTCATTTTGTGAAATTGTTTGGAACCGGAAGAGTTCAAAATTTTTATTATGTGAATATATTTAAAGTCTAAATAACTTTTAAAACTGTTTAATAACATCTCCCGTGATAATTATCCATAAGAAACTTGCAGGATGGTAACGAACGATTATTTCTCAAATAGTAAAATATCACTGTTGTTTTCCCGCAACAAATTTTTCACATAAAACGGCCTCAAGCTCAATAAAAATGGTTTAATGAAAACTATCAAGGGAAAGAGTATGCGAGCCCAAAATTTACAAAACCTTTCAAGTGTAAGGCCCAGCTGATCGGAATTTCGTTTGCAGCCAAAAACATTAAAATATAAGAGGAGTGTCAATTAAATAATCCTCGAAAGTAATTATCTAAGCAAACGTGTGCAAATTACTTATTCACTAAAAAATGTTGAGCTCTATCAACAACTTAATTATGTATTACCGTAAATTTCAAACCGAGCATTTGATCAGCTGTTCTGGGTATTAAAAATTGGTTAATTTGCAACTTCACCCCAGGTGAACTTTCACTTTGAGTCAACATACCTTTTACTTTGCAAGTTTTTGCACACGTGAACTCATGATATACATTTATGTACATCAGGTTATCGAATAGACTACGGCTTAGCTCCATTGCTCGCATTAGAACGATTTGCCATTGGAAGAGTTAAGCACCTAATTGTTTTATATTAAGTGATCCCATGAAATTAAAATATAAATGCATTAAGAGTGGACTTAGCGCATTTTCACTCTTAGCTAGCGATATTATTAAAAGTCTAACAGATATGTATACTCATTTACTTGCTTCAAATGATATATTTATGTACTATTTATAGCATGCATGCATGTGAGCAAATCTAAAAAACAGGAACACTTTCAAAACAAAAAGTTTAATTTTTTAAATTTGTGGGAACACTTATGTTTTATATATGATTCTATTCGTAATATCGTAATAAATCGATAAATATAAGTGTAATTCATTTTCATCAAGTGCTTCAAAGTTGGATGAGGAATAAACAATTAGATCGCTGCAATAGAAAACCAAAAAAAATAAGCTGGGTTCAAATTACGATGTGGAAGTTGTAAATTATTCACTTACTTGGGACGCTCGAAATTCAAGGGCATCTCCCGTTTCACCAGATTGGCTCCGGTTTTCGAGAAAACGGTACTTGAAACTTTGACTAAATTTTATCTATTTTATAAATAACTTCCTCAGTTTTGAATTTATTTTACTAAAATTTTACACATAACGATTTTTAATATTAACTTCATTATCCCTTAAAATTATCGAAATAGGTTCACTTTAACATATAGCTCCAATACAACTGATTACTCAGATATGTGTTTTTACCCTATAGCTCTAATTTCATACCGGAATAATAAATTGTATGCGTGATATATGTTAATTTGAACCTATACTAAATTTTTACCTGCTTAATAGTTATAACGCAAACCAACGTCTCTGAACAATCAGTTGTATGGGAGCTAGATGTTATAGTGAACCGATTTCGATGATTTTAAGAGATATTAAAGGTAATATAAAAATACAACTGTGTGCAAAATTTTAGTAAAATAAATTCAAAAATTAGGGAGATTTTTTTTTAGAAAATAGTTAAAATTTGAGCAAATTTGTAAGTACCGCTATCTCGAAAAGTGAAGTCAATCGGGCAAAACTGGGGACGTCATTGAATTTAGAAGGTTCGATGGAACGACTATCAGAACCTTTGTCGAAAAAAGTTGATTTGATACCACGCTCGAAATATTCTGACTACAAGAAGGAGCATCATTAAAAGTAGTAAATCGGGGTTTTTACACACTTCTAAAGACATTTTTTGAAGCATTTTACAGGTATGTATATTTATTTATTTATTTTTTTACTTTATTTTTTTTATATGTAACGTTATAAGGACTAGTAGCTATAAAAATATTTAGATCGTTTCGACGTGTTTTTCAAATGTGCCTTTAATTAAGATGTTTTTGGAATAAAAATTACGATCAAGATCAAGATGGTTTATTCTGAAATCACACCTCTTGTTAAGGTAGCAAAACTATTCGTAATTGTTTGTAGAATACAATGCATACTTAAACAGTTTTTAGAAGGAAATGCTTCAAAAACTATTCGCAATAAACCGAAAATTTTGAAAATTGAGAAAATTAGAGTTACACAGTTTTCGTTACTTCTTCTTCTTCTTCTTTATTGGCGCTGTAACCGCCTAAGCGATTTTGGCCGAGTCCAAAACAGCACGTCAGTCATTTATCTTCTGTGCTAACTGATGCCAATTGGAAATGCCAAGTGAAGCCAAGTCCTTCTCCACATGGTCTTTCCAACGCAGAGGAGGCCTTCCTCTTCCTCTGTTACCAGCATCGCGGCCCGCGTTGAATATTTTCAGAGCAGGAGCGTTTCTGTCCATCCGAACGACATGGTCAAGCCAGTGGAGCCGCTGAATTTTAATTCGCTGCACTATGTCTATATCCTTGTAAAGCTCATACAGCTCATCGTTAAATCGTCTGCGATATTCACCATCACCAACGCGTAAAAGTCCGTAAATCTTTCGCAGAATTTTTCTCTCGAAAACTCCAAGAGCCGCCTCATCAGATGCTTTCATTGTCCATGCCTCCGCGCCATACACCAGCACAGGCATGATGAGTGACTTATAGAGTGTGATCTTTGTACGACGAGAGAATGTAGTACTAGGTTCCAGCATAAGAATATCCACCAAGCTACATGGCTGTCTCCAGATCGAAAAACGAGAAACCAAATCGATCATGTTGTGATAGAAGGAAGCAATGATTCAAGCGTTTTAGACGTACGTACACTCCGGGGGCCAAACATCGACTCGGACCACTAACTTGTTGTAGCCAAGATACGCACCCGCCTCTGTGCAGCAAAAAATGTGCGCCCAAAAATGCAAGGAAATCTCAACGTCGAAAAGCTGCAATCACAACAGACGGCAAACTCATTCGCCACTTGACTCACACACCTGCTCTCTGAGAGCACTCTTCAACAATCCGACATACGCGAGCAGTGGAACCACATTTCCCGATCATTAAGTACCGCCGCCGAAGAAGTAGTTGGA
>NW_016157242.1:88857-135979 GCF_001687245.7 Rhagoletis zephyria
AGTGCTACTTTGGGCTGAGTAGGCAATTGAGAAGTAAAGTCCATTACCATATTTCGGGCCCCGGCGAAGTCGATCAGCCTCAGTCCGTTATCGGACGTTTCGTCGTGGAGGCTGAATTTTCCGACAGTGGCGCCAAAGATCCCTTCCTTGCCCACCTTGGCATTAAAATCGCCAAGCACGATTTTGACATCGTGTCGGGGGCAGCGCTCATATGTACGTTCCAAGCGCTCATAGAAGAGATCCTTGGACGCCTCATCCTTCTCTTCCGTCGGGGCATGGGCGCAGATGAGCGAGATGTTGAAGAATCTAGCTTTGATGCGGATTGTGGCTAGACATTCGTCCACCGGGGTGAACGCCAGTACTCGGCGACGGAGTCTCCCTCCTACCACAAATCCAACACCGAATTTGCGCTCCTTTCCGTGGCAACTGTAGTAGACGTCGCAAGGCTTCACGCTTATTTTTCCTTGCCCCGTCCATCGCATTTCTTGGATGGCGGTGATGTCAGCCTTTGTCTTCCCGTGGACATCAACCAGCCGGGCAGAGGCACCTTCCCCATTAAGGGTCCGGGTATGCACCTGGATACCTTTAAATCATAGTCCTTTATACGTTTGCCGTGGTCGTCATCAGAAAAAGGGGGTCTCATCCGAGGCTTTTTAGATTTTTTTCATTGGGCGGGGTTTTAACGTGGCGGGACCCAAACCCAGCGCACGCGAAGTTTTACGCCTTCTCACTTTAGCTCGCTCCCAAACGAGTGTTTGGTTGCTACCCGGAGGATACGTGGATATAAATATCCGGACGTTGTGAGCTACGATTTGAACCGTACGCACAAGAATCGCTTCTGGCCACTCCCAGGTGAATGACAGTCAAAAGTGTTCCACTTCTGCGCACGGAACCATCCTCGTTTTTGTTACTTGCCATTTAGTTATTTTTTAAAGTACACTTTAGCTACCATATGAAGTGTACACACAAGTACTAATAGCATATAAAATTTCAAAGCAGTATATGGTGTGCGTCAAAAGTTATGACATAATTAATTTTTCACCCCTTAAAAATTACAGAAAAAATTCACCTGTTCCATATAACACATGATCAAAATATTTTTTTACATGGAAAAAAATCCGCAACACCCTCGACAAAAAAAATTCTAAAAAATCAACGGTAATTTTTAGCGACTTGAAACTTGCACTTTATTATACTAAAATTGAATGGGCTACAAAACTGCATACCCGAAAATTTTCTAAATATTCTAATTAAAAATTTTGAAATTTCGATGACAATTTTTGAAGTTTGATTAATTTTTTTGCAATTTGTGCAAGCTTTGCAACTTTTGTTATTGTGGTTTCTGATATAGATTGAATTATATTTTAAATGAAAATTATTAAAAATAAATAAATAAAAATAATATGCAAGCAATATCGTTTTGAATTTCGTTGTTAATTAGTTGCACGCATCTGTACATGTGGTGTCAAATTAAATACAAACCTTTGACGTAATGTTAAAAATGATAAAAAAGTTAAACGTTAAAAAGTTAGTAATTGCAAACAGCGTTTCAGTCTCATCGATTTTATGCAGTGCATAAAGATTTACAAATTTTTAAATTAATCTCTCTTTTAAAAAGATATTTTGTACTGTTAAACGTAATTTAATTTACTGGTTAATAAGTCACCCAAATAATGCAAAATCTATTTTACAAAAAAGTTGAATTCAAAGCTAAATTAATGTTTCAAATATTTATACGTATAAATCTGTGTATGAATATTTTACATAAATGTAGATTGCCGTTCAAAATATGCTCGTATGTATTTTCATTATGAATAAAATGACATACATTAGAGTGGTTCATAAAAACACCCTTTTTGGAAATTCATAAACGCTACATCAGAATATTGTTATTTGTGATAAAAAAAGAGACACGTATTTTTTTATTTTGAAAAAAAAGTTTTCTTAGAGATCGCGCTAGTCGGTTTTTTATAGAAACGCTGATGTTCTCAATTTGTTTATTTTCTTGTCATGTTAAAATGCAGCTAAAAATGTGGTTTTTACATATAATTACTCTGGTATTATTGGGGAACTTTCCCTTAATTACACACCTTTCGTGGACAATTAGAATGGGTCTAGTTCCCGAAAATATGCTCTCGAAAAGACACTTGTAAAATTAATACGTTGATACTGAACGATTTACGCATTGTCATGGGTTGGAACTTGTTACCAGGGGGTTTCTGGGGGTGTTAATTAGGGATCTGAAGTCAGTTTTTCGAAATTCAAAATGGCGGATCCAAAATGGCGGACCATTTTTTTAAAAAATGATTGGATTTGTTCGAAACACGGAACTCGAGAGTTTTTGTGGTCGCCGATTACGAATCTGAAGCCAATTTTTTTAAATTCAAAATGGCGGATCCAAAATGGCGGACCATTTTTTTAAAAAATGATTGGATTTGTTCGAAACACGGAACTCGAGAGTTTTTGTGGTCGCCGATTACGAATCTGAAGCCAATTTTTTTAAATTCAAAATGGCGGATCCAAAATGGCGGACCATTTTTTTAAAAAATGATTGGATTTGTTCGAAACACGGAACTCGAGAGTTTTTGTGGTCGCCGATTACGAATCTGAAGCCAATTTTTTTAAATTCAAAATGGCGGTTAAGAGTTTCAAACAAATCCAATCATTTTATTAAAGTTGGTCGCCATTTTGTATCTACCATTTTGAATTTTGAAAATCTGACATCAGATTCGTAATCAGAAACCCCAGAAACCCACTGGAAACGTGTGAGAGCATATTTTCAGGCACTAGGCCCATTCTAACTGCCCAAGACAGGTATGTAATTAAGGGAATGTTGCCCAATAATACTAGAGGAATTATATGTAAAAAACAAATTTTTAGCTGCATTTTAACATGTCAAGAAAATAAAAAAATTGAGAACATCAGCGTTTTTATAAAAAACCGACCAGCGCGACCTCTTAGAGAATTTTTTTTTTTAAATAAAAAAATACGTGTCTCTTTTTTATCACAAATAACAATAATTTGAGGTAGCGTTTATGAATTTCCAAAAAAAAAATTTTTTTGAACCACTCTAACATACATATACATATATGTTAAAATATTAACTTACTATTATGCAATATTTATGCAAATTTGGGGTTTGTCACAAAAAAGAGGAAAAACCTTATCTGTCGCTCGAAAAATCTAAGCTCGGTCGCCGCCAAAAAATTATCTACATAAAAAAATAAAAAAAATTCTGAGTTTGGTAATTTTTTTAGAGTTTTGGTAAAAAATTAAAAACCCTGAGTATGAAACTGAATTAGGCACACTAACACTTGCTCACTTTTAGCTCGTGCTTGTTTGGGGTAGTGTCCATCACGGCTCATGTATATATGAAAATTATTTTCGTTTTTGAGAGATGCTGAATTTGCTGTTGACAGTGTTGCCGTTTTAGCCCTTTGGTGGCTAGATTTAGCTACCACATACTTTTTTGGCCACATAAACTTAAAATTGCCCCTAGCCCCTTTTTAGCCCTTTGAAGAATTTATTCATACTTGGCATGAAAAAGTTGTATATGCTTTATTTGATCTAATTTTTTTTTTTTATCTATGTAAGAGATGAAATTTTAAACTAAGAAAAACTGATATATATATATAAATATATGTATTGTATGTTCCTTACGTTTTTATACTACAGTAGTTTAAAATAGATAAGTTTATGGCCCTTAATATGCTTTATTTGTTAAATTGCCCATCAAGTCGATTGACCGTGTATGTTCTTGTGGTGTGATTGTACCTGCTGCTGGTGTGACTTCAAAAACTATTTGAAAATTTTATGATTGTACCAGCATGCGTATACGTGTGAAGCACACTTGTGCTCAGAGTTGGCGAGCCAGCAACGAATTAACACAGTGTTGGCATTTTTGATACAATTGTACTTTGTCGATACAATTTCGTTTGCAATATACTTTCCTACTACGCAGTACGTTTTAGTACAATTTTGTGATGAATACTAAAAATATATAGATCTGAAAATTCACAGCGGGATTTTTTTTTTATTTTTTTATTGTTTTAGCCTTTTTGTTTTTGCCTTTGTAAGTTTTGAAAAAATGTCTTCAACGGACCATTATAACATAGCACATGTGTATATAGATATGATTATCCAATTAGTTTTTAGAGACAGCTATCAGCTTCACAGTCCTAGGCAAATTTTGGAAGAACATTTTCGATAGTAAGTCTTATTAAAAGAAAATGTATAAATCAGCTTCATTTAGAATCAATGCCTTCCTTAATTAAGACAAATGATTTTCTTAAATATCATAACTTTACGACACTCACATATTGACAAGGTTTGACTTTTTATTTTACTATTTTTTAATTTTAATTATTTGTTTATAAAAGTATAGTTTATTTCTTAATAAAAACAAAAAATCTACAAACTTTCGTAAAAATTTCGAGCTTCTTATTTCATTTTTTTTTTTAATATTTTGCAGTTTTGTCGCCCATTAAATTTCAATATAATAAAGTGCAAGTTTAAAGTAGTTGGGACTTGTCATTGATTTTTGGGGTTTTTTTTTTGTTGCTGATGTCAGTCATTTCCTTCCATATCATATCTAAGTATGCGGCAAGACGCAGCTACTTTAAACTTGCACTTTGTTACATTGAAATAGAATGGGGTACAAAACTAAGTACTCAAAATATTTGTAGGAAATCTAATTAAAAAGCTGGACATTTTTTTGAAAGCTTGTTGTTTTTTTTAATGTTGCACAAAGATTGAAGCTTGGATTTATACGGTTTTTGTTAAAGTATAAACTGTATTTTTATAAAGATGTAATAAAAATTAAATAATATTAGAATAAATAGTCAAATCTTGTCAAAATATGAGGGTCGTAAAGTTTTGATAAGCATTTGAAATGCTGTTAAAATATCAAGTTTTAGTACCCAATGCAAATGTCTCTTTTCTCCATTAACAATAACCTAAAAAAGCTTTTTGTTAAGAAGTGTACCTGTAAATATGTGCATACACATTTTTGTTAAAAGTGTAAAATATGAATACCCTCAAATCATTGGCCTTGAAGGGAATGTATGTATGTATGCATGTACTAATAAAATATCTTAGCAAAATTAAAAAATCGATACAATTTACAGTCGAAAAGTACAGTTTTTATGTAGATTTCGTACTGAAGGAACAATTTCATTTCCCAACACTGAATTAACATCGCGCATAGCTGTTCTGCTTTGTTACTTGAATACAAAAATGCCTTGCGAGAAATAAGTTTGTACATACATGCTTTGCTTGAAAATGCTTTTGGTGGCAGGCAATGATTTGACGTGTTGCATCCAAATGAATTTTTAAATTTTTAGTTAGAGTTTTTATGTACGTACATATCATACCTATCGCTCATTTACTTCAATACAATCTTAATTCAAAAAACTAAAAACTTGAGAAAAACGGCTTTAAAGTTTTAAATTTACATATATCTACTCCCATGGTAAAAATTAATAAATATATTGTTCTAGTGAGCTACTGATAATCGTTACAGCTTTGAAATTTTTACACATCATAGGTAACGTTCATTCTTAACACGATTTTTGCTTTTTTTGGATGATGACACTTTTCTAGTAAATGAGCGATGCCCATATGTATATATTAGAGTGCGACCGATTAATCGGCATCGGCATCGGCATCGGCTTGTTTCGGCACAAAATTGAGCATCGGCATCGGCCTTTTTTCGCCGATTCTTTGGAATTTCTTTTCAAATGTTCAGGTGAAGCGACAGCCAACATTAAAAAACATTTGCAGACAGCTCACAAAAATGATTTTTTTTTTGTTGAAGGTGTTTCACGTTTTTTCCATACAAAAGTATGTGCGACAATTTTCTTTTATATGGAGAACACTGCCAGCAAAAAAAATTGCCAAAAATTAACGGGATTTTATAGCAGCTTGAAACTTGCACTTCATTATACTAGAATGAAATGGTCTACAAAACTGCATACCAAAATTCTGATTAAAAAGTTTGAAATTTTGTTGAAAATAAGCAGAATTTTTCTAATTTTGGTACAAAGTTTGAAATCTGAATTTATATGGTTTTTGTTGTATACTAGCTAGACTTTTATTTTGTGGACCACTATATGTATGTACATACATACCTAGCATATAAGTTCTTATGCATTCAGTGCAAAAGAGTGTATTTTAGTACAAAACGAAATGAAATTTTATGTTCCTTAATAATTTTTGCTTAGCACCATATAAAAAAGTGTTTTAAATGTGATATATGTACATATATTTTTACACATACATATGTATGTATGTACATACATGTGTATGTAATGTTGCATAACAAGCCAATTAATTCAATTATTTCTTTTCTTTTGTTTTTTTTTATTTAACTCCGTGAAATGAACTGATTTTATGAATTAATACATTTGTAATTTTTTACGGAATCGGCATCGGCATCGGCCGATTCTTTCCCTATAAGCCGATTAATCGGCATCGGCATCGGTACCTGAAAAAAGAATTGGAATCGGTCGGACTCTAGTATATATGTTAAATATATGTATTTATATGTTTTTATTGAAGCCCGATAATTTTAAAATTTCTCTTAATTTCCTAATAGGTTGCACATGCGGAGCAGTTTTCTTGTTCTCACCAACACAGTCACAGTCAGTGTTGCCAGGTCTTCAGCATGAGAAAACGTCCCTCTTGGTCTGAAAAAACGTCATTTCCTACCCAAAACGTCTTTTTCAAATGAATGTACAAAAGTGTTCTTATTTAAACTGTTATTGTATACAAAGGTACATATCGAGCCCTAACCGCCAAAATAACGTAAGCGACATTTTTTTCAAAATCTAGATGCCTTAGGAATATTTCTGCATCAAAAATAAAATTTTGAAAAAAAGGTCGCTTACNCAAATGAATGTACAAAAGTGTTCTTATTTAAACTGTTATTGTATACAAAGGTACATATCGAGCCCTAACCGCCAAAATAACGTAAGCGACATTTTTTTCAAAATCTAGATGCCTTAGGAATATTTCTGCATCAAAAATAAAATTTTGAAAAAAAGGTCGCTTACGTTATTTTGGAGGTTAGGGCTCGATATGTACGTAAGGTATATTAAAATATCATGTCGACAGAGCACATTTAAAATTCATTGTAAACTGGTTTGAGATCGTTAATATAAAAATCATTTTATACATACACTTGTGATCAGCGGATTAAGTCATCAACATTTTGATCGATTTTGGCTGTTTCTCTCTCGTTTATTTAATGTTTATTATTTTTCCATAAAAGCCAAGCTCATTAACAAACAAAATATAAATCCACAAAAATTATAAACAATCTGCAAATTTTCAGCTAGATTTTCCACTTTCTATTCAGATTTTTTAGCCCATTAAATTTCAGGGCGATAATGTGTAAGTTTAAAGGGGATAATTAATCGCCTTTTTTTAATAATTTTATTTTTTTTTTTGTAGAAATTTGGTTAGGGGCTCGGTTGTCGAAAATGCTCAATTACGTTCTGCTAAGAAGGAGCATAGCAATAGGTCCATTCAATATCAAAAAATTTTTACGAATTGTTAGTACTTGCAAGTTTTTACTGAAAATGCATTCAATTACCCAAAATATTTACAAGAGGGAGCGAATTCGAGAGCGTAACAACCCGAGAGCTGCAAATTCTTGCAAGTAAAAATTTTACTAGCAGGAATTTGCAAGTAAGGTTATGTTTCAAACTCAAATGTAAACAAACTGTTCAAGATGATGATTTGATGAAACATAATTAGTGAAATGAAAGTATGGATACAATATTTAAATCTATTGTATATATTTTTACTTTTATGACTTATGAACTATTCCCAATTAAAAAGAAAATTGTGCGCCAAAACTTAACCGTCAGAAAGTGTCAAAATGGCTTGGTTGCAAGTTTTTACTAGTTATGCGTTCAATAACTTTTTCTGAAAATTTTTTCTTGCTCTCAATTTTACTCTCTATTTTTCTTTTACGCTCTCGCTGCAAGTGCTTACTGGAAAAGTTATTGAATGGACCTAATATTTCAGTCTTTTTTGCGTTCAGTACATTTTCAATGAAGTCTTAAAAAAGTCGCCTACTTTTTTCTGACGTTTTATGCTGCACAGCTTTTTTGATGCTTTTGCAAGCGTGCCTGCTGCAATAGATCGGCTGTAACGAAGCGTTTTCCTGTGAAAGCCCCGACGATTCTGTTTTCTATGCTGAGGTATACTCGCCGTGCCCAGGGTCCGTTACAATAAATTTATATTGAATGGACCTAATATTTCAGTATTTTTTGCGTTCAGTACATTTTTTGCGAGCGTGCCTGCTGCAATAGATCGGCTGTAACGATGCGTTTTCCTGTGAAGGCCTCGACGGTTCTGTTTTCTATGCTGAGGTATACTCGCTGTGCCCAGGGTCCGTTACAATAAATTTATATTGTGGGGCCTTTGCAAATAGTACTTTATTTAATTTCTAAAAACGTGTTACTACTTAATTTCTATGAACATAATACGATTAACCGTGTATGAATTCCTAACGGTGAATTCCCAGCGCGCTGCTGCTGGGTGACGTCGGCACTACTGTGTCGGCGCTCTGCTCCTATGCGACATCGGCGCTCTTGTGTCGGCGTTCTGCTTCTGCGTCACCGTTGCGCGGCTTGCGCACGCTATTGCTTGCGACGCTATTCTGTCGGAGCTCTGCTGATGGACGGCGTCGGTGCCACTATGCCGGCGCTCTGCTGCTGTGCGTCGTCGGCGCTCTGCTGCTGTTCGACGTTGGTGCGACGATGGTGGCGCGCTGCTGCTGTTGGGAGCGGGCGTCGCCGTTACGCGTATTCGCGGTGGACTGTGGCGTGGCGGCGCTCTACCTTTGAACAGCCAAGCCCTGTATAGTCGCCTATGTACAAGTCATGCGCTATTCATTAGTAGCTGTGCGTTCACGACCACGGCTCCGCTAACGAAGCTTAGATTTTGGGCGACGATGGTGGCGCGCTGCTGTGGGCGACATCGGCGCGGGGCTGGTAGGCGAACTGGCGTCGCCGTCGCGCGGCTTCACGGTTGACTGTGGGGTGGCGGCGCTCTACCTTTGAACAGCCAAGCCTTGTATAGTCGCCTATGTACAAGTCGAGAGCTATTCTCTAGTAGCTGTGCGTTCACGACCACAGCTCCGTGCTGACGGACTCGTATGTTGCCAAGTCCCATCTGTTATAGCTGGTGCTCTTCGCGTTGCTGAGTCGTATGGCTACATGCATGTTGCGTTGCTATGGTGATGGTGTCACCAGGGAATGTTGATACGGTCTCTTTTGTTGGCTGGCCGTGTTGATGACGCTGCTGTAGTCGTTGTAAATTCCGTGGATATTTAGTCCTCACACTCCCCCCCNGGCGTCATCGGCGGCTTCGGCGTGTGCGCGGGCAGCATCCCGTGGGCCTATGGTCGGCCCCACGCCCAGCATCTGGGTCCGCGGTCGCTTCGCGTTTTCCTCGGCTACGCGTTCGCGTAAGCGCTTCACACTCTCCTCCATTTTGCGTTCCATGTTCATCGTTGATTGATTTTCACCTTTATTAAAATTCTTTCGTTTCTCCACATGTGGCTGGCTCGCTAGTTGACGATCGAATGACGGTCTCCACTGACGCGATGGTCTTGCTAACTTTAACTCATCGATTTCCGCGTCGATGACAGATTGCATTGCAGGGTTGCGCGGGAAGTACCGCTGTTTGGTGGGGCGTTCGTCAGTCATGATGATCCGGTGCTCTCCCACTGTGGCTACTCTGCTCATAGTCTCGAATTTTTGCAGTTCTTCGGCTAGAAAGTCGCGTATGCGGGCTGCCTCATCTTCGTGGTTGGGGTCCTCGAGTTCTATTCTGTTGACAATCTCCCTTGCGGACCGTCGTCTTGTACGGCGCCTCCACATTCTGCTCCTTGGTGGGCGATGGTTCGTCATGGCTGGTGGTTAGGAGTCCTCGGTGCTTGGTGTTGGCTCGCTTGGTGTCATCGACGTGGGTTGTATAGGTGGTTCCGTCAATACGACGCGGTGTCCTCCGCAGGACCCCGTAGCTCCCATTCCCCTTAGTGTGTCCAGGCCCAAAATAATGTCGTAAGTTGCTTCAGGCATGACATGCAGAACGGCGTTGTGGATCGTTTGCCCAAGGCGGACTACGGTCCTCACGGCATCGCATATTTGGTTCTTGTGCCATGGGTGGTTCCTATGGCCACAGTTATCTTTTTGCCCCTCCCCAAGCTAATCAATTGCTCCGCCACGCTGGCGGACACGAAGCTCCTCGAGGCACCTGTGTTGATGACGGCTTCCGCGGGTGCTCCACCCAACGAGATTAGGGCGTAGAGGCGGCCGCGTCCTGGCTCAAAATTATTGGTTGTCCGGCGCTGTACTCGGGGGCTTCATCGCGCCGGTGCCTTGCTGAAGCCCTCTCTCGTTTCCCTGACGCTTCCGGCAGCGCTCTATTGTCCGTATGTCGGCCCGGCCGTACTCCCAACAGAACAGCTTCCGTGGGTTATGGCACCTTCGGGCGCAGTGTCCCTCTTGACCACACCTCCTGCATGTGTTCCCGCTACGAAAAGTCTGAGTCGCGGCTCTCGAAGGGGGTGGGGTCCTCGCGGCGGTATTATACGGTGCTCCTCGATGATCCATGCGTGGTGGCGGTCGTTGCTGAAGTGCCTGTCTCGGTTGGGGTGACATAATGGGGTCGTCTCGCTATTTCTCGTCGGGCGGTTTCTGGGACCCGCCGATGGCTTTCCTAGATGCTTTCATAGTCTTCGGCGAGTGTGAGAAGTTCCGTCAAAGTGTTAAAATCTCGCCGTCTGATGTAAAGCAAGTACTTCGGGTGGCTATTTCGAAAAATCCTTTCCAGCCGTGGTTCACCACTGTAACCCTCGTGTCGCATCAGGTTTTGAATCGCGATCACGTAGTCCTTAAATTTTTCTCGCGGGCGCTGCCTCCGTTGCCTTATGTCATCCTCCAGGCGCTCAAAATACCGGGCCGTTAGGAAAAAGTGTATGAATTCCTAACGGTGAATTCCCAGCGCGCTGCTGATGAGTGACGTCAGCGCTACTGTGTCGGCGCTCTGCTTCTGCGTCACCGTTGCGCGGGCTTGCGCACGCTATTGCTTGCGACGCTATTTTGTCGGCGCTCTGCTGATGGACGGCGTCGGTGCCACTATGCCGGCGCTCTGCTGCTGTGCGTCGTCGGTGCGACGATGGTGGCGCGCTGCTGCTGTGCGACGTCGGCGCTCTGCTGCTGTTCGACGTTGGTGCGACGATGGTTGCGCGCTGCTGCTGTTGGGAGCGGGCGTCGCCTTTACGCCTGTTCGCGGTGGACTGTGACGTGGCGGCGCTCTACCTTTGAGCAGCCAAGCCCTGTATAGTCGCCTATGTACAAGTCATGCGCTATTCATTAGTAGCTGTGCGTTCACGACCACGGCTCCGCTAAGGACGCTTAGATTTTGGGCGACGATGGTGGCTGGCCGTGTTGATGACGCTGCTGTAGTCGTTGTTGTTGGTGTAGGGGGCGGCGTTCGTGTGGGCTAAATTCCGTGGATATTTAGTCCTCACACGGCTCTATCTGATTTGGCTTTTAATGTGGAATTGCATCATTACAGCAAGCCTCGTAATGGCAAGTGTTTACGCAACCAGCCTTTGAACAAGGGATCCTTAGTCCTAGAATCCAAAAAAAAACTTTGGAGGAAGCAGCTGCAGCAAACCACAAAGATTGTAAAGATATATTAAGAACATAATTCAAAATCAGTTCTACTTTTAAGATTTAGTAACAAAGAAAAATTACTTGGAAGTTAAAAAACGTCATTTTTTCCACAAAAAAAATCGTCCAAACGTCAACAGGGTACAAAAAACGTCCAAATGACGTTAAAAACGTCAGCCTGGCAACGCTGGTCACAGTTTAACTTTTGGCGACCACAAATGTACATATATGCATATGTTCTCATTCTCTTTTAATGTTTGCATTAGTAATGAGAGTCGGAGAACAATCTGTTTTAATATGCTGTTCTTCCCCCTTCATGCTGGCTCTTGATGCCCCCCTCATCCGCTCCTAAATGAGCCAAGCCGGCTCCTCAGTGCAAAAGGCTCCTGGGAGCCAATTTGCCCATCTCTGGTTTACAACAATGGAAAAATGAAAATAAACAATGAAAATAAAGCACGGTGCATTTAAATTAATGTAACTACATACAGTGACTCAAACAAATGACCACGTGTTGATCATTTTTTTTAATATCCGTAATATTTTCCGAGATAATTTTTTTTGTAATTTTTTTATAAAAATACCGTCCAAGCTTTAATAAATCACAGTCTCAAGCTTTATAGAACATTTAGGAAAATTCAACTATTTTCCATAAAAATTTAAACTTTTTCATCTGAATAGAGCGTAGAGTTGTCGTAGAGTTTTCGATCTAGCTTCGTTGGACTGTGTACACGACGAAAAAGTCTCGCTAAATAACTCTCACATAGACTTTGTAGGTGAGTCTCTTCTAGAGCTCTATTGAGTGCTTACACGTCTCTAGCTTTTTGTCTAAATCTCGCGATTTTCCTCTACAGTGTACACTTAGCTAAATGAAGTGCAAGTTCTAAACCCCTAAAAAATCCCGCTGATTTTTGAGAATTCTTTGTGGTGACGGATTTTTGAACTTTTTTCAATATATCAATCATTATGGTTCACAACTCAACTTAGTTGAGTTGTGTCTGAGACACCTCAACTTGTATACAACTCAACTATTTATTGCTAATGCCGTTCACAACTCTTTTCAGTTGACTGTAGCCATTGAAAAAGTCGGAAATTCGGTAGAAATTTTGTTATTGATGAGTATACATCTTTGGTTTCCGTAGGGGTAAAATTAGCGAAGCTGTAACGCATATCCCAGCACAAAATTTCGAAGGCCTTAGCATGTGTATTTCAGCATAAAATTTGTATTTTCATTAGAAACACCCTGTGTTTGCTTTTGAATGGTTGCATACATTTAGGCATATGCTTAGTAAGAGGAAATGCGCTACAATTGATTATTCTTCTTCTTTGGCGCTGTAACCGCCTAAGCGATTTTGGCCGAGTTCAGCAAAGCACGCCAGTCGTTTCTCCTCTGTGCCAACTGACGCCAATTGGAAACACCAAGTGAAGCCAAGCCCTTCTCCACCTGATCTTTCCATCGCAGTGGGGCCTCCCTCTTCCTCTGCTACCACCAGCGGGTTCCGAGTTGAATACTTTCAGAGCTGGAGCGTCGGTGTCCATTCGAACGACATGACCAAGCCAGCGGAGCCGCTGTATTTTAATTCGCTGCACTATGTCCATATCGTTGTAAAGCTCATACAGCTCATCATTCCATCGCCTGCGGTACTCGCCGTCGCCAACGCGTAGAGGCCCGTAAATCTTCCGCAAAATCTTTCTCTCCAACACTCCAAGCCGCCTCATCGGATGTTGTCATTGTCCATGCTTCTGCGCCATATACCAGCACGGGCATGATGAGTGACTTATAGAGCGTGGTTTTCGTACGTCGAGAGAGGACTTTACTCCTGAATTGCCTACTCAGTCCAAAGTAGCACTTGTTGGCAAGAATGATTCTGCGTTGGATTTCAATGCTGACATTATTATCGGTGTTAATGCTGGTTCCCAAGTAAGCGAAATTCTCTACTTTCTCGAAATTGATTATTATTTCCGATTATTTAAACTCCGCACATGCATACGGATTTGTACCTATGTATGTACATAAATATGTATGGACTCATTTGTTGCAACTGGGCATGAATCACGCAACATTGAAACGATAGCCGTTCAAACGATACTGACAAAACGATGTTGTCAAAACATTGATTTATGCATTTGTGTTGCTGTTACGTATTACTGTTACTGTTACGTGAAGCAAAACTGGAATCGAGTTGACGATATCGCACAAACGATCAAACAATTTTTGATTTTTATGAAGCAAGACAATCTCGACACGATATCGTTCAGACGATTGTCGTCATACGTGATTCATGCCCTTGATATTCGTAGATGGTTTTAGGCATAGGTTTAGTAGTCTATTTTAATAAAAAAGCAAGGCGAAAATTTAAAAAAATACTGAAATCATTTTAACTGGGACCGTTGATAACTGATGAACATACATGAATATATGTATGTATAATATGCATATGTATGGATGATATAATAGCTCTGTTCCAATACTTTTCGTGTAAAATCCTGGAAAAAGGTCAAACAGCAAAATCACTCTCTGACGTGAGAGTAAAAAGTGAGTAACCGCAAAACGTACGGAACAAAAAATCATCGGGTAAAATCTTGCAACTTCAATCTCTACACAACTCTCCCAAAAATCGCTCAGATTATATTCCGAAAAGAAAAACTAAATTTAGGAATATATACAAATAGAAATGCTCAAACTATACGCTCAAAAACAATAACTGATGCGGTGTTTCCAAGATATTTTAACGCCCTTGAGTCACAAGTATATACAAGTATCATATTTTAGCAATCATACCGATAATTTCATGTATTGAAAGAATTAAAAATGAAAATGAATACAAAATTAAATTAGCAGAATGAATAAAATTAAGTGAAATTAATGTTTAATTTCTAACCTAACCTACATTTGTATGTATGTAACTGAATCGCCTTATAATAGCTTTACATATAAAAAGATTATCCTAATTTTCGAGCTTAACTCCCTAATCTGTTATTAGAAAAAGAGATTAGCCATGCAAAATTATAATTAAAAATATCTCAGATTAAACCGATAACTTTTTGGTGTCCAACCTAGTTTTATCGATAAGACTTGCGAAGAAGAGGAGGAATGTCAAATGTTAAAGTAAACAAAAATTGACGCTAGTAAGGAAAATAGGTTTGTAAAGGTATTTTTAATAAAATATTCAGTTAAAATATATTTAAATGGCATAATATGTGTTGCAGAAAAAAGTGACCACGGTGGCACAGAGAAGAAGTTTAACTTTTCCTCGAGTTGTGTGAATAACAAGCACAACCAATTTGACAGCTAACGAGCTTTGATTGAGATTATATTTATAGGTAAACGTACTTTTATGCTTTGCCGTTCGCATATGTTTACACATCCAATTTCATGAGTACCTAGTACTCACGCCGTTTTTTCATAATATTGTTATTTTAATGATATTAAAATAATTAAAAGCAAAAAAATGGAAATCAGTTACGAGTTATGTTTTACCGATGAGCCCGAGGATACTAGTGCTAGACAACTAACAGACAATTACGTTTTAAAAGTTGAGTTGAGTTGTGTTCCGCAATACCAATTTACAACTTACAACTCAACTATCTTGAAAGTTGTGAATCATAATAGGGGCCCAAGAGTTTCTTATTAAACAAAGTGCGGGAGACCGTTAGCAACAACATTTCAAAAAATCAACGCCAGTTTTTGTAAATTGCATTTGTTATATAAAAGAAAACCGGAAAAGCAGTCTCAAAAAAAAAAATCTCAAAAGTCAATGCGATTTTTCAGCCGGTTGAAACTTGCATAGACTAAAATTGTATGGGTTATAAAACTGCATACCCAAAAATGTTCTAAAGGTTCAGGTTAAAAGTTGAAAATTTGTTGAATTTTCCTAAATTTTCTAAAAGTTTGAAACTGTGGTTTATATGGTTTTGGTTAAAGCTTGGGCGGTATTTTTTATAGAACAATAAGAAAAGAATTATCTCGAAAGATATAACGAATATTTAAAAAAACTAAAGCCGTGATCATTTGTTTGAATCACAGTAGATGCTTTCCATTTCCAGACAACCGGTCAGGTACGAGCATGATTTTTAATTTCGACCAAACTCAAATACATTGTTTGTTGGTCCAAATAATGAGACACAAATTTTTCGGCCGAATTAAACGCGATTTTGTTTTTCAGGCAAAAATCGATTATTCGAATTGACAGTGAGAATGTTTTTTTAAAATGCCCATAACTTTGTCAAAATTTAATAGATTCCAACAATGTTTTTACTCACATATAATGTCAACAGAGTAGGACGTGTTTTTGCGTGCTCCTAAATAATTGCATTTATCTTCGGAAATACTGAAATTTGCCAAAATTCGCTGCTTTACCGGTGAACGTGTGTGCTGTGTGCTGTTTCTTTTGCCGATACCTGTGCAATAAATTACCTGTCCTGTGTTACCGCCCGCTGTGGCTGATAGTTAAATAAGCAGAATAGCAAAATAGCAACAATGTCGGTAATGCGCAAAAATTCAACAAGAAAACCTGCACCCCCCTCTAAAACTCCTCCCACACCCGCATCAGCTGTATACGACAGAATTGAGAAGAAATTTGAAGAACAGAGAGACGAAATCTCAAAACAGTTGACTGCAGTAATGATGGCATCAGAAGAGAGGGTAATGCAGAAGATTGGTGAGCTGGCTGCTGAAGCGGCAAACTTGAAACTAACAATAGCAGCAATCGAGAAAAGAGTGACTGCCGTAGAGAACGCGTGCGCTGATGTTGTCACTCTTCGTAGTGAGTTGATTGCTACTCAGGCTCAGCTAAGTACTCTTGAAGGCAGCGCTGTTTCAACAGACCTGATAATCAATGGAATACCTCAAATAGCGGGTGAGTGCTTGCCTGAACTCTTTTCGAAGATTTGCAGTGCGGCTCAGCATAAACCTCCACCTTTGCGTGATGCTTTTCGGCTGCGGAATGCAAAAACTAATGGACAAAAAAATAGTAGTGTTTGTCCACTTGTTGTTAAGCTGTTCTCTGCGCCTGATCGTAATCAGCTCTTAAAATCTGTTGCTGTGTTCTGCAAGAGTAGAAAGAGATCTCTTGCGCTCTCTGACATTGAGTTGCCGGGTTACGGTTCTGTCTTTGTGCATGAAAGTCTACCAAAAAAGCTGCGCGAAGTGATGACATTTGCCTCTGAGCTCAGGCGGAAGAAGCAGTTAGCGTCGGCGTTCTCCTTACGCGGGAAAGTTTTTGTGAGGCTTAAGGCAGGTGAAGAGGCTAAATTGGTGAGCAGCAAAGCTGAAGTGAATGCTCTTATCGGCAGTAGAGCGCAGAAATAGTAGCATTAAGTTTATATATGTTTGTCTGGAAATTTGTTCTTTATGCTATATTTAAGTTATTGGAGTCATTTAGTTATGTATTTTTTTCTTTCTCTTTGCGGCCAATTCTCTTAAGTAGTTATTTGTTTACCTTTTTGTTTCTATGTCTCAGGCTATTTTTCTTGACTTATTGTTATTTTCATTTGTTCTCATGTTTCCTTTTTTTCTTGTTTAATTTAGCTTATTGCAATCACATCTTTGACATGCATCTGTGTTTCTGTTATGTTTTTCGTGTGTTTAATGCCATTTTTAGTTGTTCCTTCAACAGTTCAGTGTGATGGATTTAAAGCCCTCTAGGAAATCCGCCTTCAGCATTAATGAAAACCAAAAGGTATTATTAGGTATTTTGTGCAAGCAAAAGTAGTGCATTTTAATGCGCGGAGCCTGAACAGCGAAAAACTGGATTATGTTAGGGATATATTTAGTGAATCGGATATAGATGTCATTTGCGTCTCAGAAACTTGGTTTAATACTGATGTTTCTGATTTTTACTATAGTATACCAAAACAAACAAAGGGGGAGGGGTTGCAATCTATTGTAAATCCAGCCTGAAAATCAGTGTTTTAGCAACATCAAAAAACACTGATACAGAATTCATTATTGCCGAAATTTCAGACAATGTAACAAAAATACTAGTGTCCTGTGTATACAACCCTCATAGATGTTGCATGTTAGATTCGTTTTTTGTTGAGGTGTCTTTGTTTATTATTGAGTATGAGCGTTTTGTTATATGTGGTGACTTCAATGTCAATTTGCTTATGAATGACTCATATGCCAATAAACTANCATGTTAGATTTGTTTTTTGTTGAGGTGTCTTTGTTTATTATTGAGTATGAGCGTTTTGTTATATGTGGTGACTTCAATGTCAATTTGCTTATGAATGACTCATATGCCAATAAACTACTGGATCATGTATCTGCTGCAGGTCTTGCTGTAGTTAACAAATTCATACCAACAAGATTTGCGCACAATTCATGTCCTAGTTTGTTAGACCTCATTATCACGTCAAGCCTCGACCATATTCTTAAATTTGACCAAATAAGTTTTATCTCCGACCACGACCTAATATTTTGTGCACTAGATGTAACGTTTAATTGTCCTGCTGATAGTGTTACTTCTATGTATTGTGATTTTAAGTCTGTAAATGTTAATGATCTGACTGATGATCTTAAATGTTGACTGGGATGCATGTTGGTTTATTGAGTCGGTAGATGCCAAACTTGACTTTTTAAATAAAACTATGTCTGAATTATTTGATGTCCATGTTCCTCTTCGTACTGTTCGCGTTTTGAATAGCTCTTGTCCGTGGTATAATAGTAATGTCAGATCAGCTATAAAAGCTCGTAATAGATTATATGCGAAATGGAAAAGAACCAACACGGACTTCGCTTGGTTGCAATACAAACTTGCCCGAAATAAAGCTACCACCATTGCAAGACAAGCGAAACGGTTGTATTGTAACTCCAAGTTGAACCCATCACTACCATCAAAAGACTTATGGCGCAATTTGGAAAACCTTAATGTGCATGGAAAACATAAAACTGAGTGTAAAATTGACCCTAACATTCTAAATTAATATTTTATTGGTGCCTGCAAAAGCGGCGACAGTTCTCTAACTCAAAACTTCAATAGCCATTTTGCACTGAGAGAAAAGTTTCAATTTAATGGAGTTACAGAAGCAGAAGTTATGAAGGCAATTATGAGCGTCAAGTCTAATGCTATTGGTGAGGATGGTATATCCTTGAAGTTTGTGAAACTTGTGCTGCCATTCATTCTAGGAACTCTCACACATATAATCAATCACTGCTTCACAACTTCGTGTTTTCCAACGGAGTGAAAAAAAGCTGTGATTATTCCTGTCGCTAAAAAGACTACCGCCTCTGAACCTAGTGACTACAGGCCAATAAGCATATTGCCAGTATTCTCAAAAGTGTGTGAGTCTTTGATGGCAGAGCAAATTTTATCATTCGTTCAAGAAAATAATCTTTTATCTCCGTTGCAGTCAGGATTTAGACCAAAGCATAGCTGCTCTACAGCTATGTTAAAAATACTTGACGACATAAGAATACAGTTTGACAAAGGTGACTTAACTCTTCTCTGCCTTCTTGATTTTACTAAGGCGTTTGATTTAGTAAATCATGACCTGCTTTGTACAAAGCTTAAATATTACTTTGGATTCTCCGATAGCTCTGTTAAACTTATGACCAGCTACCTTGAGGGAAGAAGTCAAAAGGTGATGTGCCAATCTGCGTCATCAAAATCCTGTATTGTTGCCTCCGGTGTGCCGCAAGGCTCCGTGCTTGGTCCCCTTTTGTTTAGTCTTTTTGTCAATGATGTATTTTCTGTTTGTCAGTATGTTAATGTCCATGCCTATGCTGACGACATTCAATTGTATTTGTCTAGCCGTGTCGGTCTTGTTGAAGATTTCTGTTATAAAATAAATAGTGACTTGTCTGCAATATCGCAATGGTCCCGTGATAATTGTCTTTGCGTAAATGCTGCGAAGTCATATGTGTTACCCATTAGTAACAATGTTGCACATGTTGAGGATATTCCAAAAATGTTTGTTGGTAGTAGTGTCCTTACGTTTACTGACAAAATTAGAAACTTAGGCTTCATTGTTAACTCTATGTTGAGCTGCTCTGACCATATTAATAAAGTTGTTAGTAATGTGTATTTTGTTTTACGTAGATTGAGAATGTCAGCTTCGTTCACGCCTTAAGAGACTACTAGCAATTCAACTCATTGTACCACACATTACGTATTCTGAGCTTGTGTATAGTAAACTTGATTCTACTTCATATCACAAAATTGATGTTGCGTTCAATATGTTACGCGCTACGTTTATGGCCTCAAAAAATATGACCACATCTCTTTCTGGAAAAACCAAATTCTTGGATGCAGCATTTTTGAATATCTTTCGGCCAGAAACTGTATATATATTTACAAGCTCATACAATTCAAAACACCGAAATATCTTCACGAGAAGTTAGAATTACCTAAGTCTTGTAGGCATCAAAATCTGATTATCCCTAAATTTTCCTATTTGCCCTCATCTCGGCTATTTTTTGATAATGCTGTGAGGCTGTGGAATTCCATTCCTGATACTATCAAAGCTGCGTTGAATAGGAGCAACTATAAGAAAGTAATACACAAGTATTTCACCTCTGTGTGATAAATGCGATTGCAATTTAACAGTTCTCTTTTCTCTATTTATTTCTCCATCTCTTTTTTTTTGCTTTGTGTTTTTCTTTTTGGGTTTCCCAACTGCAATGAGTGACTACTATTTAATCTTACTTTTATTTAATTTTTATTTTTTATTTTATTTTTAAATTTAAGATAACTGTTTGTATTTAAATTATTGCTATTATATTTTTACGTTAGATTTAAAATAAGTCTGTATCAGACGATTTTGCGTTTTAATTTTGTAATTGAAAGCTGTTGATGTACTACAAAAGACTGAGTCTTACAGGTACAACCTCATTTCTTAAATAAATAAAAAATAAAATAAATAAAATGTTTTTACTCAAATGTCAGTAATTCTTGTCACTTCAAGATAGAATGATATAATTATTGATTTTCATTATTTAAAACTTTTTATTTAACAATAAACAAAAAGTGCATATTTTGTTTTAATTTAATTTTTTCTTTCAAACTTTTTTACCGGGAAAGAGACACTTTGAACTACAATCAACCCAAATCTCTAATAGCGAAGATTTTTTTTTCTGAGTTATGATATTTTATAGAAAATATACGTTTTTGTGGTACATACTACAATATTCTTATATTGTTTAACTAAATGGAACATATGTATGTAATATATCAGCAAAAAATACAGCCGTGATCATTTTTTGTGTATCAAATAGATATTAGAACACACTTTCCACCATACAGTTTCGATTATAAAAAGCGGGAAAATGTGATTTTGTATTTTTGCAATTTTTGTTTATTGTTAAATAAAAAATTTTAAATAATGATAATCAATAATTTTATCATTCTATCTTAAAGTGACAAGAATTACTGACATTTGAGTAAAAACATTGTTGGAATCTATTAAATTTTGACAAAGTTATGGGCATTTTAAAAAAACATTCTCACTGTCAATTCGAAAAGTTGATTTTTGCCTGAAAAACAAAATCGCGTTTAATTCGGCCGAAAAATTTTTCCGAGGCAAAAGAAAAAATACGTGTCTCATTATTTGGAGCAACAAACAATGTATTTGAGTTTGGTCGAAATTAAAAATCATGCTCGTACCTGACCGGTTGTCTGGAAATGGAAAGCATCAGTAAGTATAGAAAGCGCATCCTGTATGTATGTATAAGAGAAAACTTTCATTGACTTCTAATGCGAGTTACCACAACTATCCCCCCTCTTACAAAATGTGTAATTAATTGGTTATTAGTTGTGCTCAGGGTGGGCAAAAACTCGGAGTTCGAGCGAGCGAGCGAGCAAACTCCTACTCAATGCCTCGCAGGCAACGAGGCGCTCGCAGCTCGTACTCGTAGCCAGTGTTGCCGTTTTAGCCCTTTGGTGGCTAGATTTAGCTACCACATACTTTTTTTGGCCACATAAATTTAAAATTGCCCCTAGCCCTTTGGAGAATTTATTCATACTTGGCATGAAAAAGTTGTATATGCTTAATTTGATCTCATATTTTTTTCATCTATGTAAGAGATGAATTTTTAAACTAAGAAAGAATGATATATATACATATATGTATTGTATGTTCCTTATATTTTTATACTACTATAATTTAAAACAGATAAGTTTACGGCCCTTAATATGCTTTATTTGTTAAATGGCCCATCAAGTTGATTGATCTTGTGGTGTGATTGTATCAGCTGCTGGTGCGACTTCAAAAACTATTTGAAAATTTTATGGTTGTACCAGCATGCTGGTGTCGTGAGTGGTGAAATTAGCTAAATTTTCTAAGTAAAGTAGTATTTTGGCGGAAATTTCTTGCCCTATATGGGTGTTTGTGGAAGATTAAGTTCACGATATTGCAGTTGTGAATTTCTAAAAAAAAAAACAATGTTTAACAAAATGGTAGAAAAATTATGAAATTTCGGTTCTAATCATTTCGATCTTTCCTCGACCTCATTTGTAAAGAAATAAATGTTGTACCAGCATGCTGGTAAGTTATATGCTTCGAGCCTGATGGTACAATCACTTGATGGAGCCAGCAAGCTGGTGTCGTATGTTTCCCCTTTTATACAAAAAGGTTTTAGGTTGGATAAAATATTAGCTTTTTTTCCAGAATTCATTGTTTTTCTATACCATTACTTATTGAAAATGTTTGCGTGTATACTTATATATTTATATGTAAGAAAAAAATTTAGGTACCATTTTTAGCCACAAGGAAAGAGCGAAACTGATCGCACCTTCCGTACGGAATCAGCTGTTTGTCCTCGTACGTATGTATGTACATATGTAACACATGCAGTGTTGCCGCATTGCATTTTTTTTTTACCGAAATTGGTAATTTTTTTTATTTATTTATCATATTTGGTAATTTTGTAACTTATTTTTTAACAGGTCAAAAGAAGTTCTGGTTCCACATTAGGAAGTGGGCCGTAAGCGTTTCCTTTTACAGAAACACCTGGTTATCCTGAAAGTTTCGCAAGGCGAATAGTTCTTCGGCGTTTCTAGGTTACTATAATTGTGTGATCTACAACAAACTGCTTGATAGTGGCTATTGTTATATCTAATTAAATGTGGCAACACTGAACTCATGTAAGTAAAATATAGCCACCTAAAAGTCTACACTACGTTGCTTATGCATTTGACAGACTTTTCGTTTTTTTTCTGACAGTCAGTTACGGCAGCTTATTCATATTATAGTTAGCCCTTTTGGCTTGCTCGGCAAACGAGCGAGCGCTGCTTGTTTGATCGCGCTCCTATTAAACGAGCAAGGCTGTTGTGTGTTGTCTCGCTCGCAGTGCGAGGCGAGTAGCTGTCTGTATACTCGCTCTGTTGGTAAGACGAGTGAGCGACGAGCGAGCCCTCCGAGTGTACTATACAACACATGCATTTTTGTGCATAAAAATGTGGGAATGTAGTCAAAAGATTATGTACGAAAGTATGTTAATAATTGTGTGTACATATGTACATATGCATATAAATATGTGAATATTATATTAGGACAGCATTTAAAACAACAAATAAAATTTATTACATACATAAGCATAGATTGTGGAATGAAATATTTTTTAGAGTTATATACATACATAGCATGCATATTTATATATGTATGTATGTACGTATTTATGTATGTATGTATGTACATATGCATGTATTTTGTCTTTACATGCCGCAGAAACAAAAACACCCCAACCCCAACAAGTTTGCTACCTGCAGCAGTTATGCTGTATACCTGAATGAAATATAATCCTTGGTGAAAAAATTTATTTGTGGCCTGTTGTTCAAGGAACGCAACGTGAAAGTTCTATGTGGACCAGCCTTAATTATGAAATACTGTTTAACACCCCAAATAGTAGTTTGTATTTTCTACATACATACATATGTATGAGGACTAAACCAGGAATATTCATTTGAAAATGCTAATGCCCTACTCATTTATGAAATGAAAGACAAAATAATGATTTTTGTAAATATTATATTCTCATATTTATATATGTAACATAGTTACTTAGCCGAATTACGCAGTAAGACAAATTGTTTATCAGAAGTATTGCCCATTGCACATTGAAAAAAAGTAATAAACGCTCTCAAAAAAGCAAAATCGTTACAACGAATATAGTTTCAAAAACCGCATAAATTCAAATCCACATAAAAAGAGACCTAAGTGTATAAGTTGAAATTTTATAAAAAATTATTGAATATTAAAAAAATTATACCTACATAGATATGTATGCACATATTGGCCTACCTAGCAGACAAAACTGGTCAAAATAGCACGCATCTATTCTTCTGTGCATGAGAATATATACATAAATAAATTCATACATATGTGTATATTTGTATGTATATAATATCTGCATGTGTGCGTACAATCCTTTACTCGAAATTGCTAGTTAATGCAATTTTTATCCCATACATTTTTGCTGACCATACAACCCATTTGCCTGTCTAATATGCTTGCCTCATTTTCCGCGCTCGTTTGCTCGCCTCATTTGCCTCGATCATTTACTCGCCTCGCTCGTCTACTGCTGCAAATGAGTGCCTCGCTCGCAACGACGCCCTCGCGAGGGCAGAGCTAATGAGGCCCTCGTTTGCTTGCCGCTCTACTCTTGCGCTGCCCTCGTTTGCTTACTCGCTCTCTGGCTGCTCAGCGCATACGCTCGTACATAACGAGTGCTCGTTTGCAAACAGCCTCGCTTGTTGCTCGCGAATTGCGCAAGCTCAGAGCAAACTGACGAGTAGGCGAGGGGCTAAAATGAGGCAAATCCGAACCCTGGTTATACTTCTAAGATTATACTTATGTTTTCTAAGTGTCGCATCGGACAGATGTCAAGATGCTTTTACAAGAAATACATAAAATGATTTGACACTCGTATAAAAATGAACAATGGAGATGAACATAAAGAATAAAATTGACAAGTATAGGTTAGGGATGGAAAAAACGATTCCGATTCCACTCCAGAATCGAAGATTTTCTCCAAATAATCGATTTTTTAGAGAATCGATTCTAAATTTTCGGAATCGATCGAGAATCGATTCTGAGATCTCTATTCTCTTATTTTTCATTCATCGTTAGATACGAGTCAGTTGTTAGAATTGCGAAATTGTGTAATTTCAGGCACAGGCAAAAGTTTTTATCAGACAAAATTTTGCTAAATTTTCTTTTTCGCGATAGCTTCGTGGAGACAAATTGATATTTCAAAAATTTAGCTGTTTTCTATTAAAATATTATTTTTAAGTGATGAAATCCGGAAAAATAGCCATCTTACAAATCAAGATAAAAAATGCCCACTCACAAATATTGCCCCTGATAAAATTTTATGAGGCAATAAAAATGACAGATGGTAAACAAAAACACCAGTTTTAAGATATTGATTAGTTTAATATGACTGCATCACTAGCTAAATTGTAATTAAATTATCGAAAAAATTGCAGTCAATATCTCGGAAACTAAAGGAGATATCTAAAACCTGATAACACCAATCGAAAGACCTTATTTCAAACTATATAACTGCATCTACAACTAAAAATCGTCAAAATTGTCCTTACCACGATCTTTTACCCAGGCGACGATATGTCAATCACAAATTTTATAGCAAATGAAGCAATTTTTCCACAAATTTATTAATAAAATTTTTAATTAAAACTCTTGTTACAATAATTTTAATTGATTCATTGTAATAGCATTAGTACCTTTGATTGATGGCTGTATAACTGGCCATTTTTATAGATTTTTTTACGCGAAAGAAATATTGAAATAAAGAATCGATTAGAATCAAATAATTCGAATATCGCCGTCGATTATTCCTTCGAATCGTAAGGATTAAATAAGATTAGAGAATCGAGAATAGAACATTTTTCAAAACTTTCCATCCCTAGTATAAGAAAATGTATAAAATAAATAGACAGAGATGTGATATATCAAGTAGTGATGACAAAAGCGTTATCGTTTTCATTACTTTTAGATTTTTAATTTTGCCTATTATGGGTTGTTTTTGCTTAAGCGTAAAAGCACATTTAGCTCATTTAGTTCTAAATGCTATTCTAAATGCACATTTATCCATACAAAATTCGTCACCTAAATGCAACTAAATGCTACTCCATTTCTGCATTAAGAGTCTAAATTCTAAAAGCAACCCTGTGATCTTCAAAAATTTCCACGATTCGAACATGGTTTATGGAGAAAAAATGGCAACATTGCTTTTTCGCGTATACAGTTGCTAGCTGTGTTTCAGTGATCACCGATCGAGATTTCATTTATTATTTTACATTGTTCGGATAAAGAAAAGTTACGCAAATTCAACATCGATGTGATGATGCTGATAGAAATCTGGATCAATTTGTGATCAAATCTGCTTGTTTTGTTTCCTAATTAATTGAGGAAATTTTAATTTACAGCACCGACAAATGAATATATACACAAACAAATTTTCGGTTATGGTTAAAACAATTCAAGTTTGTGTATTGAATTTTTGGTTTAAATTTTCTTTTAGCCTTTTCAGAAGGGTTTTTTGTACATTATCTTCTCCGTGAGAATTGAACGTGATAGATCCGGATCTGAATAAGCGACTAGAACATGGTTGTTTGTCAAAAGCATACGATTTCGAACTCGCGTAAATGTACATTTGCTAAATGCGATAGGATAAACGCTCTGCGAAAAATATGTTCGAAAGTGTTAAATGTTGCATTTTAAATACAGCTAAAACGGTGCATTAGCATTGTTCTCTACAATTTTAGACTCATCGGCTATTTCATGCTCATTTGTTAGTTGCAGCTTTTCTGTATTTCTTAATGTAGTTGGAAAATATCCGTTTCCATTAGAATCTATTTTATTTTCATCTGCAATTTTAAGTATTTGATTTGAATGTCATTTCCAAAGTTTATTTTTCACCTCTATCTGTACGGAATACATTTGTTTACCAATTTTTCTTACTATTTTCCCTCTCACCCAAGAAACACATTCAGGAACTGAATAATCCTTGTTTAAAACTATTTCGTTGACTTCAAAAACATAATTATTTTTTCTTACATTTCTGTTTTTTTTTACATTTCTATCGATGTGTTTTAACACTATATTACAAGCAGCGATGCCAACTTGCGGGGAATTCTCCGGTTTGCGGGGTATTTGTCTCGTTGCGGGGAATCGGGGAATGACTGCTTTTTGCGGAGAGTTTTGACTATTTCATTTTAAATAATTAAATAACTTACCTAGAGTGCAGCATATTTTTTGTAATATTTTATTTTTTAGTCACAATTGCAACTCAGCAAATTTCGCATTAGCAACACTACAAAAACATTTATGTCAGCAATGAAGGCGAATTTAATTCGTTTAGTCCAGGGCCGGCCAACTTTTATACATGCACGTGTCATTACTTCCGAAAAAAATTTTGTGTAACTCGATCAGCTGCATTTCAAAATCTTTCACTTCCAACCAATCAAATTTCAAAAACTTCAGTTTATCAAGTGAAGTCACATCAAGATACCTAATAAATTTGAGTGTTTCCGATAACTCGTTGAATCCAGAAAACGTCGATGAGAGAATTTAAGTATTACCAAAGAAAACTCTTCAGTGGCTCTTGATCTGTCTGGTTTTTTATCTAAATCAAAATCTGATTTTAGATTTGTTAAGTTTAGCAAACATTTTAAATTTTTGGAAACAATGAGGCATATGAGCCATTCTTTTTTAAGTCGGACGGATTTCGTAAAAAATAAATTTTCATGTCTCCGATTCGCTTAAATTTTTTTTATGGGTTCAATACATGAAATAAGCTAACATATGTTCTAGGAATTTTTTTTAATTTTTTTTCTTCGGAGATATGATCTGTCAAAGTTTGAATTTTTTCATGATTTTGTCAAATCATGTACTATTTCAAATCGTTATATCTCGAGTTCTGCGCATCGTAGAGACTTCATCTGAACGTCGTTCTAAAGCTAAAAAAAACGGGTAAAAGTATAAGCCTCAAACCTTCATTTATTTATTGCCTGCGAAGATTTGAGGTTGAATATTTTTGAGAACATGCTTTGTGCACAAAGCTTATTGATGAATGATGCAATAGAACTCAAGAATCGAATATCTTATGTGGATTTTGTTGGTTACTGTCTGTATTTTTGGCACTTCTGGCCTGTTTTCTGGGGTGTGAGTAGATCTTGCTTTGATCTCCAATTTAAACGAAAAAGGAAATAGTGTCGATTAGGTAGTAAATACTACTACTAGTAATTGAGGTTCGCCGGCCGTGGGATAGTCAGTACAGTAGCGAATAAGGCGAATTTATATAAGGTGGTGTTATTAGATCAACTGATTTTGTGTACATATGTATGTGTTTCGCCTCACGGCTTTTTGTGTCAAATTGAAAAATTTTGTTTGCATTTCCACACCAAGCCGAAGCAAAAACAAAATGTATGTATATTTTTGTTTTGTACGCCTGTAAAACTAATTTTGAATTGCACGACCCGCTCCGTTGCTTATGGCCCTTATTATGAGTTGCATTCGATTTTCGATCTTCGCTGGCTATCGAAGATCGAAAGTGAAATTCGTATTATGAGCTATGCAAGCGTGTCGAAATTTTCGTTGAGTATCGAATTTTCTGTCGAACAGAATTTTGCTTTCGTTGGTGTAGCGAAGTGTTAGAAAATTGTAAAAAATGTATGATTTTGCGTTTGTTTTCTTACTTTTGGCGGTGTTTAGTATTAAGTCTCATCAACGGCTGATGTATCGTGTGACCCCATGTTAAGGGTTGCAAGATGGCATCACCACATCAATATTTCGATTTGTAGTTATCGATTCTAGCTTTGGCTTGTTATCTCAAATAAAGGGTACTTTTTGTTCTCCACGTTGCTTCTGTAAGTTTTGGTTATCTTTTCCTTTCAACATTTTTGGTGCCTCCTGTGAGGTCCTTACTTAGTTGAATTGTTAATTCGATATGGCCGAATTAAATCTACGTTTGGCGGCGAGCAATGCCATCTAAAAATCAGCAGAGAGAATAAAACTCAATAGCAATAGCTGGGACTACGGTCCTACTTCACGAAAATTGAGGTTAATCATGACAAATTGGTTGCGATTGACACCAAGGTGGAATTCGCTCTGCACGAAGATCTGTGGGATAAGGTAGAGGGCATCTAGAATGAGGCAGTGGCATTGGTCTCGCGTCAATCGAAAGAAGCCACTTCATCGCCGCCCGCCTCATCGGTACAGGTTAGGGAGCAGCAGCAGTTTGAATTGAAATTGGATCCATTGGTGGTTTCCAGTTTTGATGGCCAACTACATAATTGGCTAGCGTTCAGAGACTTATTCGAGTCAGTTAATACACAATCAGCAATATCCCGAAGCTTACAAGCTGCCTATGCGAGCGGCACGCCCTCCATTCGGCGCATCGCCCGCATCCTCTGCGATCCTGGTTCGCAGGTAAGTTTTGTAACGGAGAAATTAGCAAATCAGCTGCAATTACGTAGACACAAACACAATGTGGCGGTGGAAGGTATTGGCGCAGCCGCTCATACTCACATCTCAGGTGGCGCCAAGCTAACGTTACAGTCACACTTCTCAGACTTTGCACTGACCATCAATGTGCTGATAATTCCTTCGATCACGGCCCTTACTCCAGGAGTACCGGTTGCGACATCGTCATGGAAACATTTACATGGTCTCCCACTTGCAGATCCACACTTTGGTACACCAGGCCCAGTGGATATTCTTCTCGTTTGATGTTTGGGGTCTAATTGTAGAGGCTGGTATCGTTAGGGGGCTTACAGACAAACCACACGCACAACGCACCAGTCTCGGTCGGGTGGTGTTTGGGCCGCCCAACGGAGGCTCTTCAACTACACATCGACCTCAATCACTTCATGCTAAGATTTGTGGCTCGGAGGTATCCTTGGAAGAGCTTGTCCGTAATTTTTGGAAATGGGAGGAACTACTTTCAAACACAGCCGTCACCGAAGACGACGAGCGTGAGCAATTTTTTGCGATGACACATACCCGTACAGCGGAAGGGCGGTATGTAGTCCAGCTCCCTTTCCAGAAAAGTGTAGACTTGGGCGATTCTTATACACAGGCTTTGCAGCAGTTTCTTAGAATTGAGCGGAGACTGGACGGTGATGACGAGCTTCATTCCAAGTATACCGATTTTATGCGCGAGTATGCCGTCTTGGGGCATATGGAGCGAGTCGCCAATGAGGAACGACCGGCCGCCGAGTACTACATACCCCGTCATGCTGTTCTGGCAAAGTTCCGTGTAGTATTTAATGCTTCAGCTCGTACTCCCACAGGCGTCTCCCTGAACGATGTGCTGATGGTTGGGCCAACCATTCCGAACCCCTTGGTCCATATTCTCTTTAGATTCCGACTGTACCAGGTAGCACTTATAGCGGATATTAAGAAAATGTTTCGGCAGGTGGAAGTCGATGCAGTGCACCGTAATTACCAACGCATTCTTTGGCGTGATACTCCAACCGCACCGGTGGGAATTTATCGGCTGAAGACAGTTACATATGGTATGGCGTGCAGTCCATTTAACAACGTCCGCGCTCTCCATCAATGTGCACATGACAACATTGGTCTCATAACGGATCAGCAAATGGCCACCGATGCCAGAAACGCCATTCTAATGTCCTTCTATGTGGATGAATTTTTAATTAGCTTCGATTCTTGTTCTGAAGCGGTAACTGTGGCGCGTAATGTGGATACCATCTTGGCTGCCGGTAAATTCAAACTATGCAAGTGGAACTCCAATGTGGCCGCCGTAATGAACAGTTTGGCGGAAGACGACAAACCACAGAGCGAACGGGTCATCGGAAACCGGGATACTACGGTCCTTGGCTTGCGTTGGGATCCATTGTCGGATGAATTGTTTTTCGGGCTTCAATTTCCACCGCCAACCGGCGCCATAACGAAGCGCAGTGTTCTCAGCGAAGTGGCGAAATTATTCGACCCCACCGGTTTAATTGCTCCCGTCGTAGCAAGGGGTAAGATCTTCCTTCAAACTCTGTGGGAGACTGGACTGGCATGGGATGCGCTCTTACCGGAAGATTTGTTAGAGGAATGGCTCCGCTTTCGAGCCAGCTGGCATGCCCTCAATCGTATACGAGTACCTCGTTGGTTAGGTCTCTCATCACGTAACCGGGTTGAGATACATGGGTTTGCAGACGCCAGTACGCGCGCATATGCAGCAGTGATTTATTTCAAGACAACTACATCGGAGGACCGCGACAATGTCTCCCTTTTGACAGCTCGGACGAAAGTTTCACCATTACGCGGAGCTACGATACCACGGCTAGAACTCAGCGCCGCCAATCTATTCGCGGAGACCTTCGATAATATGCGTACTGCTTTGGGTTTTACGGATACGACGTACTACATGTGGTCAGATTCCACCATCGCTTTGGCCTGGCTACGAAAACCGCCAGCACTTTTGAAACCGTTCGTCTCGAACCGGGTGCGGCGCATCCAAGAACTGACTGATCCGTCGAGGTGGTTTTATGTGCAGTCTGGTCAGAATCCAGCGGACTGCGCCAGCCGTGGCATGATGGCCTAGGAATTAGAGCGACATGTCCTATGGTGGTTGGGTCCCTCTTTCCTTCGTCATGCTCCCGATTCCGAGGCGACTTTAACAGTACCGACAGCGGAAGAGGAGGCTGTTATACAGACCGAAGAAAAGGTGACGACTCTGCTGACGGCCATACCCCAGCCGCTTCAACTCACAACTCGCCGAGTTGATGGACAAACGATCCTGTTAACAGAACGATTCAGCGCACTCCATCGGTTATTGCGAACGGTGGCACTTCTCCGCCGATGGCTCCCGCGCTACTGACCTTGCATACCTCGTCCAATCGGGGCCAGAGAGCTCGAAGAAGCACTACAAAGACTTCTCAGTTTGGAGCAAGGTAATTTTTTCTCGAAAGACATTAATCATATCAAGCATTTTTCTAGGGTATCTGTGGGAAGTTCGCTAATCCCCTTGAACCCCTACCTGCATGATCAAGGTATTATGCGAGTAGGCGGTCGGATTGGGTGGGCCCTCTTCCCCCACGACTCGACGTTCCCCATAATTCTGCCAAAAGCTAGTGCCCTTGTGCATCTGCTGATAAGTCATGCCCATGAAACTACTCTTCACGGTGGGGTGCAACTAATGCTTCAGATCTTACGGATTCGTTACTGGATCCTGCACGCCCGGCAGGCTGTGCGTAGTTATTTGCATCGCTGTGTTGTATGCCGTCGACATCGGGGTGTTTCTCTGAAGCAGCAGATGGCAGCTTTACCCGGGCAGCGTGTCCAAGCGGCGCGCCCGTTCCTAAGTTCCGGAGTGGACTACTGTGGTCCGTTCACCCTTCGCATAGGAACCAAACGATCACGCGCTAAGACGAAGGCGCACCTGGCGATATTCGTGTGTATGACTACGAAAGCCGTTCATATAGAGGTGGTGGAAGATTTAACATCGCAAGCATTTTTGGAGGCTTTCACTCGGTTTGTGGGTCGGCGTGGTCCGTGCCAGGACTTATTAAGCGACAATGGTACCGCATTTGTGGGTGCGAACCGCATTTTGCAGAAAGATCTTGCTGTATGGCATGCCGAACAAAATCAAAGGCCCTAGCTCATATGGGGACAACCTGGCATTTCATTACGCCATATGCTCCTCATCAAGGTGGCTTGTGGGAAGCTGCGGTAAAGTCAGCCAAACGCCACTTAGCTAAAGTGGTCGGAACTCAAAGCCTATGACTTAGCCAGTTGCATACGCTAGCAGTAAGGATTGAAGCTTGCCTTAACTCTCGCCCTCTATATCCACTGGCGGATGACCCTGGGGACCGGTACACGCTTACTCCTGGGAATTTTTTGATCGGGCAACCTATAATTGCCATTCCCGAACCTGACCTCATCGACGTCCCGCGTAGTCGGCTTAAGCATTGGCAGTGGCTTCGTCAGTTGCACCAACAATTTTGGCAGCGATGGAGCGAAGAATATTTGATGACTCTGCAACGAAGAAGTAAGTGGTGTAATAAACAAGACAACGTGAAAGTTGGAGATATTATCCTTGTGAAGCAAGAGGCACTTCCACCGACATATTGGCGACTGGGTCGGGTGATGGAAGTACATCCTGTGGACCCCGTACGCGCGCGATCCAAAGGCTGGTCCGATTAGTGGATTTCGAACCAGATGGTTCGACCGGGCAGGATGTTTAGTATTAAGTCTCATCAACGGCTGATGTATCGTGTGACCCCATATTAAGGGTTGCAAGATGGCATCACCACATCAATATTTCGATTTGTAGTTATCGATTCTAGCTTTGGCTTGTTATCTCAAATAAAGGATACTTTTTGTTCTCCACGTTGCTTCTGTAAGTTTTGGTTATCTTTTCCTTACAACTGGCGGCTAGACACTAATTTTTATAAAATTTTTATTAATTTGAAGCAGTTCTAACGTCGTGAATAGTAATCACAAGCTCGAAAGTCTGGTTTTACTTATAAAGGAAAATCCCAATACGCTGTTGGCACGATCTCTGAGAACAAAATCATGGAGCTGTTTATAGTTTGAATATATTTTAAATAGATTTGGATCACAAAATTTCTTAAATATATAAATATCTCTTAAACGTTTTCTGCTCTTGGCCAGTTTTCTAAGCTCTCATTCTCTGACGAATCGTTCAACCAGAACGCCGTTGCACTAATTAAAATTTCTTTTACCACGTTTTTATAAGCTCGCTTTCTTTTTTATTTCATTTTAATTCGCACAAATTTACATATGTACTTATATATACGCACACTGTTTAGTTTGCTCGATTTTTTAACAAAGCTTCTCAGCGGTGAAAAATATACTATAGTGAACAACATAAACGAGCGAAATTCACAATAGCGCTATTCTTCATTGAATGAGCGCCATAATATCAAGTGAAAATTCGTTCGATCAGCACTTTCGACCACAGTCGAGGATCGAATGCAACTCATAATAGGGGCCTATGCCAGGATTTTAACTCTCATTCCAGCACGTTTGATATATCAGATCCGCTTTTCAGCATTAAGAAAGCGATACTATCCTCTCTCAATAAATGAATTATTAATATAAAGACATAAAATCAGCTGATGAATTTAGCTCTGTAGCTGAACAGTTTAAGATCTCGACACGTAACAAACTCCCGCCTTTCATGACTCGTCGCAAAAATTTAAAATAATGGTTCCGTACGTCATGCGGACTGTGCTACTCGTGCGGATGGGCGGGAAAGGAGGGTAAAACCGTTGGGACTATTATTATTATTATTATTATTATTATTACTCCTGCTATCACCTTATATTAATTCGCGTTGGTTGGGAAGTTCACGAACTAGTTAATTCAATGCAGTAGGTCATTGAATTGATCGAACGAACTAGTTCGAAATATTAATATAACTATTTGCTCCAGATATCCGTTTTTTAATTTAACTTATATTCATTATGCAAATATGCATAATATGCAATTGTTTATTCATTTAGGATATATTAAATATATCTTCATTATCCAACATTGAATAATAATAAAATTAAATTGGCTTCTAAAAATTACGAGCAAAAATCTGAAAATTTTGATGATTTTTTTTTTAATCTGTTGAATTTTTGTGAGTTTTACCTAAAGTTTTTTACTGTGACTTATATGACGTATGTTATACAATAAGATATAGTTTTATAAAAGAATTGTCAATTTAACATTTAAATATTGTATGTACATTAGGCTGGGCCGATTTTGTATGGGGAACATAAAAGCCATTTGACCGTATTATAATAGTAATATTATGATGTCTTAGGTCTAAGCCAATTGTTTAATTTAAAACTTATCTTTAGCCCGCGCAATTGAATCAAAGTGTATGAATTTTGAAAGCGAAACTTTGGCGTGTAATATCTATGGAATGCGTTAATTGTTACAAACAGGACGATATATCAAATTCTCTTCTTCTTATTTGGCGCTGTAACAGCCTAAGCGATTTTGACCGAGTTCAACAAAGCATGCCAGTCTTTCCACCTCAGTGCGAACTGACGGCAACTGGAAATGCCATGTAAAGCCAAGTCCTTCTCCACCTGGTCTTTCCATCTCAGTGGGGGTCTTCCTCTTCCTCTGCTACCACCAGCGGGTTCCGAGTTTAATACTTTCAGAGCTGGAGCGTCGGTGTCCCATTCGAGCGACATGGCCAAGCCAGCGGACGCTGTATTTTAATTCGCTGCACTATGCCCATGTCATTGTAAAGCTCATACGTCTCATCGTTCTATCGTCTGCGGTACTCGCTGTCGCCAACGCGTAAAGGCCGGTAAATCTTGCGCAAAATCTTTCTCTCAAATACTCCAAGAGCCGCCTCATTGTTCATGCTTCTGCGCCATATACTAGCACAGGCATGATGAGTGACTTATAGAGTGTGGTTTTCGTACGTCGAGAGAGGACTTTACTCCTGAATTGCCTACTCAGTCCAAAGTGGCACTTGTTGCCAAGAGTGGTTCCCAAAAAAACGAAATTCTCTACTTTCTCGAAATTATAACTGTCAACAGGGACGTGGGTGCCAAGGCGCGAATGTGCTGGCTGTTTGTTTGATGACAGGAGATACTTCGTCTCGTCCTCGTTTACCACCAGACCCATTCGCTTTGCTTCTATATCCACCTTGGAAAAGGTAGAATAGACTTCGCGGTTTTTTTAGCGATGATGTCGATGTCCTCGGCATAAGCCAGCAATTTCGCGCTTTTGTAGTAAATTGTTCCTGAGTGGTTCAGTTCTGCAGCTCTTATTATCTTCTCCAACATCAGATTAAAGAAGTTACATGAAAGGGAGTCGTCTGTATGAAGCACCGTTTGGTGGCGAACGGCTCGGAGAGCTTTTTCCCAATTTTGACGGAGCTGGTGGTATTGCTCAACGTATCAGTTTGGCGGGGTTCCAAATTCAGACATAGCGGCGTATAGGCAACTTATTTTAGTATTGTCGAAATAGGTAGTGAGTGTCGATCCTTTTCACGCGGGTCTTTTTCAAGATTTGGCGTATTGTGAATACCTGGTCTATGGTGGATTTTCCAGGCCTAAATCAACACTGATAAGGCCCAATCAGTTCATTGACGGTGGGCTTCAGTCTTTCACACAATACGCTCGATAAGACCTTGTAACCTATGCTTGGAAGGCGCGACTGGCGGGATCGCCTTTCTTGTGGATTCGGCAGAGCACACTTAAATTCCAGTCGTCGGGCATGCGTTCATCTGACCACATTCTGCATAAGAGTTGATGCATGCAACTTATCAACTCCTCGCCACCGTACTTGAATAGCTCTGCTGGCAGGCGGTCAGCTCCAGCAGCTTTGTTGTTTTTCAGCCGCGTTATTGCTATTCGTACCTCGTCATATCCAGGCGGAGGAACATCGACTCCGTCATCATCGACTGCGGGCTCGGGTTCTTCTTTTCCACAACTTTCCGTGCTGCTACCATTCAGTAGGGTGGAAAAGTGTTGCCTCCATAATTTAAATACGTCGCAGTACTACGCCCTGGTCTTGAAACTTTCTGTAAGTCGCCTAACTCTCTGGTAAATTTTTCGGGCATTCTTCCGTTCGGGTAGCATTTCAAGCTCTTCGTACTGGCGTATTTCGGCCTCTCTCTTCTTATTTCGGCAAATACGTCTCGCTTCCCTCTTCAGATCCCTATAGCGGTCCAACATAGCGCGCGTTGCACCTGATCGCAGCGTGGCCCTGTAGGCGGTATCTTTTTTCTCTGCAACTTCCTGACACTCCTCTTCATACCAGTTGCTCTTTCGGGATCGCTGTAATCCGACCACTTCTTCAGCGGCGGTACTTAATGAGCGGGAAATGTAGGGCCTGTTCGAGGCACGTAATAAAAGCGGCATTACTGCCGTACTGATGAAAAATGGCAACATTGTTGCAACTGCCCAGCTGATAATACATTGCTATAAATTCACACCGAACGTGATACTTTAATAATTCGCGCAACACTGCGGTTGTGATTGCAACTCGAACAACCCCGTAGTTCCACTGCTCGCATATGTCGGTTTGGTGAAGAGTGCTCTCTGAGAGCAGGTGTGGGAGCCGAGTAGCGAATGCATTGGCTGTCTGTTGTGATTGCAGCTTTTCGACGTTAAGCTTTCCTTGCATATTTGGACGCACATTTTTTGCTGCACAGAGGCAGGTGCGTATCTTGGCTGCAACAAGATAGTGGGCCGAGTTGATGTTAGGCCTCGGAGAGTACGTACGTACAAACCCCTGGAAGCATGCGTTCCTTCTATCACAACATGATCGATTTGGTTCTCGTTTTTCGATCCGGAGACAGCCACGTAGCTTGATGAATCTTTTTATGCTTGAACCTAGTACTGCATACTACCACGTTTCGGGCCCCGGCGAAGTCGATCAGCCCCAGTCCGTTGTCGGACGTTTCGTCGTGGAGGCTGAATTTTCCGACGGTGGTTCCAAAGATCCCTTCCTTGCCCACCCTGGCATTGAAGTCGCCAAGCACGATTTTGATATCATGACGGGGGCAGCGCTCGTACGTGCGCTCCAAGCGCTCATAGAAGAGATCCTTGGATGCCTCATCCTTCTCTTCCGTCGCGCATGGGCGCAGATGAGCGAGATGTTGAAGAATCTCGCTTTGATGCGGATTGTGCATCCGATGATGCATAAATAAAATTTTTCCACCATGATGGAAAATAATGGCTTTTCTATTAGAGCTACCGAAATTTTTCCTAAATTTGCAAAAATTCGTAAACTAAAGTTAATATTAAAAAAAGATTAGAATATTTGGAACCAGCGACCTAAATGAACGCCAGCGATATTAGTGCTGTTCTTTACATCTTTTGACTATAGGCTAGTGCAATTATCAAGAGAACAATTAAAATTTTATTGAAAAAAGATAACTTTGAGATTAACGATAAGCTAAAGGGCTGCGAGAAATGATATTTGACTTTATATTGTGTGTTAACGGATTCGTTATCTAATAATATGAACCAAACCTTTTTTCTGAACCCAGAATTTTTAACAAGAATTGGTCTTATTCGACTAGTGTGCTGTGGGTCACTTTAAAAATAAAATACTAATATTTTGCAGGCTTGTTGTTGACTTCATGATACAATCAGGGCTATCACAGAATCCGAATGGCTACGAACGTAAATTCGAAATTCGTAGAGAGCCTTCATTGAATCCGTTCGTAATGAAGATTCGTACAGATACTCTACGACGAGATCATGCTGTCGGAACTCAACTCAACTCAACTTAAAAATAGGGGAAGAAAGCTGCATTATTTTTAATATTAAATATTTATTATACTCCAAATTTGTTACAGTTTAATATAATTCCATATATTTGTGTAAACGTAGACGTAAAATACCAATGCCATACATACATACATATGTACATACACGCATTCATCTGCTAGACGCTATTTAATGCATTAATATTTTGTATGAATCGAGGAAATAATAGTTTAGCAACAATTTATTAGGAAATAAACCTAATTACTTTAATATAAAAATTTATTTTAAAAAAATATATATTTTTCCATTTAAAATAATAAAATCTAAGCTAAAAATAGACTAAAAAAATATATTTATTAAAAAAATAGACAAAAATTAAATCAAAAAAGAAAAAAATCTCCACTGCCCCACGACTCGGACTCGAACTCGGCTCTCTCAATTGGCAGTCTAGTGCTTTGCACACTCGGCCATTGCGCCTGATGGGGCAGCGTGAGCAAAATGACATACATAAATGTCTGTTGTTTCCTTTGCACTAACTGATTTCGAATCAGAATTCAAAGCTGGCAACGATATTTTCGAGTTCACTCGGATTCAGTGATAGCAATTTTTTCGTATTCGTAGCGGGCATTTGAATTCGTAGATTTTCTACGATGGATTCCGTGATAGCCCTGAATATATTTTCACTATTACCAAGGGATTTGAGTAAAATTAGATTTTCGACCCGCCCTACTTTTATGTATACATATATATATATGAATGATAAACGCTGCTACAAAACAACCCAGCAAGAACAGTGACGGTCACTTTCCTAGTGACGTGACCGTCACGCGTGCCCGCTAAGTTCGGCACGTTTTGCTATCACATTCTTAATAGCGAATCAAAAATGCTCCCAGAAGTTTTGTGTACGTGTGATTTTTCAAACCAAATAGTTTGCCTGCTTGCTCATATTTGAAAAGATTAGCGTGACTACTTACTCATATGTGAAAGATAGCTCGCACGAAAAAACAATAGATGGCGCTCCAATCAAAAATTAGTACAGGTGTGTTAGTAACACCATAAAATTTGCGTTTGTGTTGGAGTTTCGGTCACGTTGGTTTTGCTGGGAAGCTACTTACTAATACTAACGCTATTATTATGTGTATATATTTACAACCAAAAACATTTTATTATTTCCCGAACCAAATCCAATGCCAAATATAGCGGCAAGATGTGCTTTCACCATATTAAATTAACCATTTCAAAAATTCAAATTAATCGTAAATTTAAAAGCGAAAAGAACCAAGAAAAATATTAAATCTTCAAGTTAAATTAAATTCAATAACAAAAAAAAAAACAGGAGCAAAAAAATAAGAAAAATAAATAAAACTATAAATGCATATACACCATAACATGCAAACGGATTTTCAGTCATGTAAATCATTCAATGTATGCAACTGAGCATGTACTCAATTAGGCGTATGGATGCATGTACATAGGTACGCAAAACTGACTCCGACGTAAGGAACTTAAATTTCACTCACCTGTTCACTCCGACGATGTTGGTACCAGCATGCCGTTGAGAACCTGTGTGGGAAGAAAATCGAAATACCTACTAATATATATCCATACATACATACATATGCCTATCCCGACCGTATAGTTTTTCAGAGTTTGACACTTCGATCACTCGCTCACGTTTGGGGGCATCGAGCGGGTCAGACTCAAACGTGAACACATGAATGGACGGTCGCAGCAAGAAAATTAATAAAAAAAAATGTGTGAATTGGTAGCACTGTTACTACACCACTTAAATTAGTGACACCAGAAAACTATTAAACCGCAAACTTATTCTTCTTATTCTTTTTCTAAAGACGTCTTCAAAAAAACATAAAGAACTACTAAATTAGTGGCATTTACGCAAAAAGTGCGAAAAAAGTCGCGGCGCGACTGAAAAAAAAGTGTGAAGAAAAAAACAAAATTTTTGAAATTTGATCGCGGACTCAAGCAAGGCGAACTGCGTGGGAGGTGGAGAAAAAAAAATTCTTTAAGAAACTTATCAGGATTACCGGAAACAACTCAAAAAGTGAAAATCAAACTTAGGTGGATAAAATTGGCAAACTTGAATACTTAATCAAAAATTCAACCGAAAGAAAAGGTAAGAATCAATCAAAACACAAACTAATGTAGGTACGCATAACTAAAACTTCTAAAATGATATATGTACATATGTCCCTGTTTTAAACAAAAAAATCTTAGCCACGAGGGGAAAGATTTCCTTGGCTGCTCCAATCTTCCGGCTGCGCTGGCGTTGGACGGCGACGGTGACTTTGATTATGCCGACGTCGAGTCTCGCTCGCGGCGTTATCGGCGATTTCCTCAGGTACCTAGTTCCTCTCCGCAGCTAGGGCTCTCCAATCTTCCAGATTCGAATTGCGACAGATCTCCAAAAGTCTCAACTCTCCTGTCTCTCTCTCTTTCGACTGCACCACGCTCTATATCCGTAAGTATGTATTATGCGTATGTATTTGTGATGGTCTTACAGCTTGAGCTGCTGTTATTAATATACACTACCGGCCAGCTGTTAATAGCTGTCACCACCGATGGGATTGCTGTGCTCCCCGGTGCTGGTCGTGGGTATTGTTGGTGCTAACCGACCTGTACTGCTGGTGTGCCTTTCCTCTCCTTTGAGGTACACTTGTAAAGGGGTGGCAAGTATGCTACACGGGTTATGGAGGGGTGTGTTGCTGTGGTCCTCATACGTAGGCTATGCGTACGTTGACATATGTTGCTGGCCCGGATTGCCTCTGCCGCCGACCAGCCGAGGTCCTTTGTGGGTATGCCCGTGGCAACCTGGAATACGTCGTACAAAGCCACTTATAAATTTTTTTCATATTCGACTTCATATCTTATATATGTATATATATTTTTTTTTGTTACATGAGCTAATGAAGTACAAGCGTTTAGACTCACCTTGGGTTCCAGGTGTGGGATGCGAAACGCGTGCGGGAAACGTAGGAGTCCGTTCAGTCGGCGGTGTCTTCCTGGGACCGCTATGGTAATTTACGGCACTTCTTTTATTTTATATATATATACTGTCACTAACTGTCTGTGCCGTTGGCCTTCGTCAGGGCCTTTTATAAGGACGATCAGGCAAAAAAAAAACTACCTAGTCACTCACACTTCACCCGCTCATGCATCGTTGACAGTTCCTTTTCGAAAATGCCACACATTCACACACTCATGCTCACAACTGCATTATCGGACCAAGACTCGCACCGCTGACAAAAAAAAAAGTACATTTCTTTGTTGCAGCCACATGTATACAAACATACGTATACGCATCCTTACGCAACACCGCTGGCGCTACAGGCTCGCACCCGCCGATGGTGCCCGCATCATGGAGCGTGTGCGTAAAGAAAATTTTTAGCGCAGCGCTTGCTCCTTTTTCTCCTGCGCCGCACGTGTGGCCTCGACCCACGCCCTACAGCCGGGCCTTTAAAACTTTCTCTCTCCCTAATCCGTCGTCTATCACTGGGTGTTTGTACGTACGAATCTATCTATAAGCTATGTCACACGGCACGTGCTACATCTACATATGTGCATACTTGCTACTTGTATCTATATCACAGCTACTTGACCCCTAAAACGTCCAGCTATTATAGTTAGTGAATAATTGCATGAACGAATACATGAATAAAAAAAGTAACAATGAATAAATAAAATAAAATAACATAAAATAAAATAAAATAAAATAAAATGACATAAAATAAGTACATACGTAAAAAAATATCACAGCATCTATCATATCAGGTCAAGTAGTAAAAAATCACAGAATAGATAAAACTATAACACATAAATTAATCAATAAATACATCACGGATAATAATAAATGTATAAATAAATTACATAAATAAATGTGTATATGTATAATCACAAAAGTCAAGTCGTAAACTAAGTATAATTAGATATGGGTCAAGTACGTAAGTAAAAATCACTGGGTTAATTTATGACTAGGGGCTAACATAAAAATATATATAAACATTGGTCGTCAGAAACAAATAACATGCAACATAAAACATATATCCCAAGACATTCGACCTATCCTACAAACATATCCTTAGCGTGGTATACCCCGATTCTTTTTCCCTTCATGTCACCCAATTCATACATTGAGTTACCGATCACTTTTAATACAATGCACTTCAAGTGCTTTGTTGCAAGTTTCGCGGTATAACTATCGACTTGTGAACTTTGTTTGAAGTTTCAGCGGTATACCACTTGTCCGACTTGAAACTTCACTTCTCTGCTTCTTGTGTTATACACCTTCAGCTCCACCATTATTTTATTTCTAACATTCAACATCTTTAATAGCGCCTAGTTTGCGGTACAGCTCGTATGATGCAGCATGCTGCACCATAGGCATACCGAATGTGGCGAAGTATGGCGAGCTTCCGATGGACGTATGTACTGCGCTGCGAAGGGCGAATGCGGCATCGCTTATATATTTATCTATATTATATATTTCTGGTTACCCTTCCCGTATGACCTAACCATCTGTAGCACCAAGCGGTTCACTCTCTCCGCGGTGTTGCCCTGTGGCGAGTAAAGAGCGGTACGTACATGCTTTGTACCATACTTTTCTAGAAAGGACTTGAATGCCTCTAAGGCAAATTGTTTGCCATTATCAGAGTGAACATACTCCGGTACCCCGAATATGTGGAAAACTTCTTTCTCCAGAAACTTTATCACGTCAGCTGAAGTAGCTTTGCGCATCGGCTTTAGCAACACAAACTTAGAGAAGTGGTCTAGACAAACAAACACAAAGACATTACCATCAGACGTACGTGGGTATGGACCCATAATATCGACAAACAATCGTTGAAAAGGTCGCTCTGTTAAATGTTGCTTGCCCATTGGTGGTCTATGGAACGAATTTAGGGTTTTATTGCCTTTACAGACATCACATTGTTTATATAGGTTTGAACATCGGTCACCATACCTGGCCAGTAGTATTTTTCACGGATTCTGGCTAGGGTCTTATGAACACCGCCATGTCCAGCAGCTGGCGAACCATGAGACAATTCAACCAGGCCCTCACGAAGCTCTGCCCAGAGTTTCCAGGTATGGTCCTGCTGAAGATCGTCTCCCCTATTGAACTGCGTCCGTTTGTAAACGTAACCGACCGAAACAAAGAGATCAGGTAGTTTGTCCAAGTTATCAGTCACCGTCTTTTTAAGTTCTTCATATTCCTCGAATTGGAAGCAAGGTGAGTCCAAGCAGATATCTACAATTTGGCTATTAACATCAAGTTCGGCCATGCCCAGTCGTGATAGAGCATCTGGCACTGTGGTCTGCGATTTTTTGCGGTGTTCAATGTCAAAGTCGTACCCTTGCAATTTCAAGCTCCATCTTGCGAGCCGGTCAGAAAAATCTTTCTGGTTCATCAACCATTTTAAGCTCGCGTGGTCGGCAATGACCGTAAAGGGTACTCCTTCGACGTAAGGCCTAAATCTTTTAATGCTTATCACTGCTGCGTAACACTCCAATTCCGTTATGCTGTAATTACGTTGTGCCTTGTTTAGTTTGGCCGAAATATACGCTATGGACCGTTCGTTGTCTTCGTCGTCCAGCTGAAACAGTACCCCGCCCACTCCGTCGGTCGATGCGTCGCATTGAATGTAAAATCGTCGGGTAAAGTCTAGGTGAGTCAAAACTGGTGCTGATATGAGTCGCTGTTTCAAACATTCAAATTCCGACCTGGCGTCACCCGTCATGGTAAACTTCTTTATCTTATCCTTAGAGAGGCAGTCGTGCAGCGGCGCTGCAATTGTGGCGTAGTCCTGGATAAACCTACGGTACCATCCTGCCATCCCCAGGAACCGTCTGAGCTGCTTCAGTCTTTGCAAAAAACCTGTTGTCCCCTTTTAACGTTACTATTGTTGATATAATTTTGCTATGAATTCTCCTAAGTGTTTTCTTCTTTTCCCTCATTATTTGAATCTTCCTAAAGTTCCTGCTCTTTTTTCTATTAATCACCTCCACAGAAAATATCCTTCTTCTTGCTTCCTCATATTCAACTTTCCTCTGATGTAAACCTTTAATATCGTATTTTGTGGTTGCTCCGTTAACTTTTTCTCCAAAATAATTTCCTCCTATTATTGCTGACTTTTCTCTTTTTAAAATCTTTATTGTGGGTTTTCCGGGTCCCTCTGTTCCTGGCGAGATTCCCCGGTAATCTCCGCCAGTCTCAGGTTTCCCTTATCTGGTTTAGATACACAAAAAGACGCATCACTTCCACATGAAAAACAAATCATATTGTGAAACGCAGACTTACATTTATTTTCTTTTAGAGCTTCCGACGGGTTCTTGGTAAAGTGATCAGCAGGCATGCCACAGGAGAAACATAACACTAAATGGAATGGGGACGGACAACACGAACTAATAGTGGACTTTGGGACATTGGGATGACTGGACGAGAACACATTTTGGTTGGCGGGAGTGGCTTGTTGAGACCTATTTCGTGGGGGTTTGCCTATTTCTTCTATCTTTTCAACCGGTAGGAATTCAGTAAATTCAAGTTCGTTTACTACTTTTGACCTATTCTTATTCTCTTTTATTAGCTTTTCAGCTCTTCTACACTCACTTTTCAATTCGGCTAAAGTCTCGATCTTAGATGCAAATGTTAGATTGGCTACATATGACCTCAGGTTACCCCTGATTATGCCAACTAGTTCCTTTTCAGGAATCTTCTTCCTGAGTCGGAAAGTCAGGTTAAGTACATCCCCGTAAAAATCGTCAAAGCTTTCTTGTGGCATTTGCTTTCTTTCCATTTTCTCCCTGATAATTTCGTAATCTGACTCCGCCGTCCTGAAGTGGCTTAACAACTCGGCTTTCAACTCGAAGTAGCAGAAGTTAGGATCTTCTGCGTTGTCCTCAAGAAGTTGCCGGTATCACTTCAGGGCGGTGCCGGAGACCACACAGTGAAAATCAGTAAACAATTGAAAGAAAGAAATGTCATATTGTTCCCTTAGCTTTTCGATCCGGAATAGAAAACTCTCTACCGTAATTCCCTTGCCTTCACGGTTGTTGAGGCTCGCTACATTGTCGCGCATATGATGGACCACATTCACGCGTTCTGCGAGCCTGTCGCTGTGATGCGCCATCATAGCCATAAGTCGGTCTACTGCTCGATATTAACTTCAGATGAACTTGGTCTACCACCCTGCGCTTTGGAACCCGCAGCTCCCGTGTCGCTTGGCGGCGTACTCTCCTCCTCTCCGTCGGACATTTGCAATAATTCGTCGAGCTTGCGTGTGAAGCTTAAACTGTGATGAGATGTGTTTATCTCAACCTGGTTGGTGAACCTAATCGTCGGCTGCGGGCACGAAGTTCACTGGGTGTACAATACCGGTGTCAATCTGAGTGAAGAGCGACCCAACAACTTGGTTTTATAGTGCCCTAGAAACACTACGGGTAACCCTACGGTTCGAATTAAGCAGACCCAGACCACTTACTATTCTCTCTTCACGCGCACCTTCAGCTTCCTCCATTCATCCTAAGACAATAACTCCCAAAGTTCACTCTCTAAAGCTTTCGTTCAAGAATCCGCAGTTTCGAAAATTCAATCACTCGCGGAATATGTATGTAGTTATAAGAAGAAAGAAAAGTATTTCAAAATTCAATTCACAAAAAATTCAAAAAAAAAATCAAAAAAATATAAAAATAAAGCAAGCTAAATAAGATTATAAAAATACAAAAAAATCGCAAAAAAAAAAAATCAACAAAAATTCAAAAACTTCAACGTAAAGGTTAATTTTATAAAGTGAATAAAAGATTATATTAATATCTAATATAAATCTTAGAATAACAGAAATACGTGGAATTCAATATAAAATGGAATGTAATATAAAAACTAGAAATAGAGGATGTAATAAAATAAAATGAGACTTCAGATGTTAGTTTTAGGTTTGTTTCGCAATTTATTCCTGTGACAGTGTATGCATTTACATGTAAACCTATCAAACTTCGATTCTTTATTTTTGTTTTGTAAACGTATTTACGAGTATGTGCTTTGGTGTGTTCGGGTGCTGCCTTAGCGAGGTCATTGTGGGAGTGTTTGCTCATATGTATATCGTCCGACGTCATTTGTCAACTAAAACCCCCAGCTTTGTTTTTGCTATGACTAAATGTGGCACGCCTACAGCCAGAGCGTACGCCCTAGAAGTGGTTGCCGCACTACCCCTGATACCCTGTAAGCTACCCCCTCAAAATCCGTACTACAAACCTCACGTGAGCGCGGTGTTTAACTTCACACACGGTAGCTTGCGCAGATCGCCTCAAAATGAAGACAAAAACAACATAAATGCTATTCGTGACAATGCAGACTTCAAGTACCACTTTCAAATGTGTGGCAACTTCGGAAAGGCACCCTGAAGTTACATTAGTCACCCCCCCGCGTTGTCAATCGAGAACTTATCAATTTTGGTATATCCTAACCGATGTTGCTTTCATGACCCTAAAACCGTCCGAAGAGAGAAATATAAGGAAGTAAGAAAAGGTAGAAGATCTAAACCGAAAAAATATAAAACTGACAGCTACAAACAGATGGGAAGATAAACATTAGTGGGCCATAACGTTGGGTGCCATTGTTATGTAACCATATGCTGGGGGAGTAAGGCCAAGTGGCATGCAGGCATGCTTGCGTTCCCCTGCTAGCTCGTCGGTTGGGGGGGGGGTCTCTCCGCCCTGACTTTCCCTTGGCTACACAAACAAAAAAAGAATAATCATGCCTAGTGGGATCTGTACAAACAGCGAGAAAAGTAAAGGAGGAAGCGTAAGAGAAAGACAGTGCTAGAGTCAGTCCGAGTCAGGTGGAGTTTGCCCTCCCCTTCTCCGTGCCGTCCACACGAAGCCTTGGGCGCCGCTGTGACTCCTGTTCCTTAGCTGCGCCCCCTTGTACTGACTTGAGTTCGTATGTCTAGTCATCAGTATGGGTCCGTCCTACATTTCATCTCACTCCCACTTCCCCTCTATTGCACAAGTGCAACACCCTCACCAAAGAGAAAGGAGTCTAGCACTCCATAATTACCACTCGTCAGAGCTGTGTAATGATTGAATCAATTGAGTGTGCATTCTCATTTTTTTCGTTTCAAAAATGTGATTGTTTGATTTAAAAAATTTAACAACCACTCTTGAGATTGGTTACAAATTGTAAACACAAAATATGTAGTGTGTTATGGAATGGTTGACACCCATTCACATAGAGAATGTGAATGCAAA